>NW_017705329.1:0-1149 GCF_001879085.1 Nicotiana attenuata | reverse complement strand
CCTCAAAACTGTTATAGAGGCAGAAAAGATTATTTTCTCTAAGAATGGTGTATTTGTAGGACAAGGCTACTCTTGTGAGGGCATGTTCAAATTAAGTATTAATAAAGTTGAAGTTTCTGCTTATATGATTAAGTCATCTATTAATTTATGGCATGCTAGACTTTCACATGTTAATTTTCGATATGTTAAGTTTATGTCTAAAAATAAATTAATTCCTGCTGTTGAGAATAATGATAAAAAATGTGAAATTTGCATACAAGCTAAGATGACTAAGAAATCTTTTCCAAAGAATGAAAGAACAAGTAATCTACTTGAACTTGTGCATTCCGATATATGTGAATTGAATGGTCATTTAACTAGAGGTGGGAAATAGATACTTTATTACTTTTATAGATGATCATTCTGGATATACACATGTTTACTTAATGAAAACAAATGATCAAGCATTTGATATGTTTAAGAGTTACAAAGCATTAGTTGAAAATCAATTGGAAAAGAAGATTAAAATCCTACGTAGTGATCGAGGAGGCGAATATCTTTCCAATGAATTTTCTGTATTTTGTGAAGAAAATGGTTTGATTCACCAAGTTACTGCACCGTATACCCCACAACAAAATGGTCTTGCTGAAAGAAAAAATAGAACGTTGGTAGATATGGTTAATGCCATGCTTTTACATGCAAAGTTACCAACGAATTTATGGGGGAAAGCTTTGTTAACGGCTTGTTTTGTGCATAATAGAGTTCCTTCAAAGAAATTTAAGGTCTCACCATATGAATTATGGAAAGGAAGAAAGCCTAACCTAAATTTCTTAAGGGTATGGGGCTGTTTAGCCTATTATAGAATTCCAGATCCTAAAAGGACTAAGTTAGGACCTAGAGGAATTAAAAACATATTTGTAGGATATGCTGAGAACTCAAAGGCATACAGATTATTGGACATTGAGTCTAAGTATATTGTGGAATCTAAAGATGTTGAGTTCTTGGAAACAAAGTTCATTGGTGACTCTAATAATTCACATGAGGACACAGAAAATTACTAAACAAGAATGGTAATGCAACAAGCATTGGTGATAATGCAGTAACTCAAGAAAAATTGTGCAGACCTATTCTTCTTCTAACAATAAAACGAAAAGGACAATTGAATCTACC
>NW_017705328.1:0-1149 GCF_001879085.1 Nicotiana attenuata | reverse complement strand
ATTTAATTTTTGCATTTTTATAAAAATCAGAAAATAATAAAAGAAGAAATTAATAAAAAAGAGAAGTACCAAAAGAGTTTAAGTAGCCACTTTGTCATTTGGGCCAATTCACAAGTAAATATCATGCAGCCCAAATGAATTTGCACCTGAAATGTAATCCAATCCAGCCCAAATCATCACCAAATCCGGTCCGCCCCGTTACTTAACCAAACGACCCGTTTCGATGGTCTTAAATCCCAGCCGTCGAGGATCTCTGATCCAACGGCCAGGAACTGATTTAATTCTCATATTTAAATGCCGGATCACCTACCCCCTCCTAGTCCGTCTCTCTCACCTCACTCACTCAGAGACTCACCTTACCCGTCCTCCGCCGTGAACTGCCGCCGGAAATCGCCTCACGGCGGCGACTGGTCTCCATCTCTACCCAAAAATACACCCCAGAATCGTCTTCTTCTCCCCATTTCAACTTAACAACTCCCTTCTCTCAAAACTTGGTCCATCGTCTCGAATTTCAAATCGAAAATTCCGGCCAAAACACAAAGTCGTCCAAACTTCACCAAATTTACACCATATGTTCTCCCCAAGGCCCTCTTTCCAAACCCCAAACCCCATCCATCGAATCCCCTCTGAACTCGTCGAATCTCCGGTCAAAGTTCCGGCCAAAACCTTAAACTCCCCAAATCTCACCAAATTCACACCATGGGACCTCCTCACTTCCCTCATGACGAATCCGTCACCAGAAGCACTCGAATCTCGCCGGAGTTGGTTGAATTTTGAATCGACGAGGCGCGGTGGAGCCTCAGGTCAACTTTGACGAGGAGGTTCCGGCCCCAGCCCCAGTAGTTCCGGTGGCCCCAGCTCAGGTCCCAGAGGGGTTTATTGCCACCCCAGTTCTTCAGGACGCTTTGGTCCGATTGGTGGGCCTCATGGAGAGTGTTACCCGAGCGGGTTTACTTCCTGTAGCACCAGCGGTCTCTCAGGCTGGAGGAGGGGCCCAGACTCCTGCTACTCGTACTCCGGAGCAGGTAGCTCCTCAGGTTCTGGCTCCACCAGTTCAGCCAGTTGGATCAGCTCAGCCGGGCGTGGTAGCCCAGGCAGGTGATGGGGCAGCCATGTCTGTCGATGCTTTAGTGGAGATTGGATACGGTT
>NW_017705326.1:0-1149 GCF_001879085.1 Nicotiana attenuata | reverse complement strand
TTCTTAGTTCAGGCACCGGATCCATGATAGGTCGCCATACCTCAACCGTCCCTTCGAGGGCCGCAATGCGGTCCCCATGATTCACCATGGTCAGAAATGGTGGTATGTCAATACGTTCCCTCGTCCGATGTCGAGCCTAAGCTCTGATACCAACTGATACGCGGCGCCTTCCTGAGATTCCTTGGAAGGGCGACGTACGGCTAGGCAACTGATGTCAGTCCAGTTGCTGTCCGCCAACTGAGGTCCCCTCCGTACGCTAGACGAGATTGTCAGTGCCGTACGGGAAAACCAATGTCAAGAGCAATTGAGAGAACAGAAATGAGAATTCAGAATGAAAGAAAGCTAGATTGCATTAATGAAAGCTATTACAGAAAAGCAACGCGGTGTCGAGGGGGAGAGACACCAGTACAGAGAATTGCTTGCTTGCTAGAAAGTTTTGATTGCTTGATCCCCCCTAATAGTACTTAAAAAAAATAAACCAAAGTTACAGGAATAGACCTAATTAAGCTAGAGAAACATAATGGAAGTGCATGAAATAAACTACTCTATATTTACAATGAAAATGACTTAGTTTTCTATAAGGCAGCATCAGGCCCGTTGTCAGCAGCAGTGTCTTTGGCATCACGGTCTGCGCGCGCGGCGCTGTTGGCTTCTGCCTGCGGCATGGCGCTCGCGAGGGATATCGGTGGGGCGACAGAGGCACCTGCGCGCTTGTCACTTGGCGCGGCCAAGACCACGGGGCCGTCCGTGGCGCTAGGCATTGGGAGGTTCGCTAGGACGCCACGGGGCGCGCCCAAGGGGTCATGGGGCATGGCTGGAAAGCCGCCCATGACATGGTTACACACGCTTCTTATTAAGGAAATATTAAAAGGTGCCAATCTTTTTTAAAGAGACTAATCAGGAAATAGTGTCAATCTTTTTGAAAGAGAGGAAGTAGAATAAACTTGTTGACTGTAATTTGAAATCTGTGGATCAATACAAACCGAAGTTCCTTTAGAAGATCTAACCCATTAATAGGTTCAAATGTCAAGTATATAACAACTTGACGCGTTCAAGTTTCTGGCTGATGTGCCTAATCACTGATCCAGTTAAACGAAATCAATTCCATCAGTTGAAAAACGCGCAATTAGAAAGCAAAAAGATGAATAC
>NW_017705325.1:0-1149 GCF_001879085.1 Nicotiana attenuata | reverse complement strand
AGATCATGCCAAAAGAAAGTAGGGATAGCCTTAACATACCTGAACTGATTCTCTTGACAATCCCCTTAACACCGTTGATTGCAACAATGCTTAACGGTTGATCAAAGTAAGAAAAAATCTGTATGATATTCTTGAGAAAGATTATACCGGACTTCGCATGTTGCTAAGATGCTTAAGAAATTTTCTTGCTTGAATCCTTGAATTCTTGCGTGAATATCCATTGACTAACATTCTGATACAAGACCATTCTTTAAAAATGGATATGTAAGACCTTTCTTTTAGAATGGATATGTAAGACCTTTCGTTAAGAATAGAATAGATATGTGACTACGTTCTTAAGCATGCCAAATCCCATATCTCTATTCTTGACACCTAATATAGTTACTTAACAGTCACATTCATGGGTGGCTTAATGCCACGTGGGTGGTTATCCATTTTCAATAATAAACCACCCATTATCTTAATTAAGTGTTAACCTTCCACTAAATTAATTATTACCCGATTATCGAGATAATCAAGAATTATCTCAAATTACTTAAATATTATTAACTTTTAATACACTTTATACATCTTACTATCATAGACATGTGGTACCTTGTATGTTACTAGTCGATAAATACCGGGTATTTTAGCTCGGGCCGTGTTTATCCAAAATGTCAAACTTCGACGAACTTATTTCTTTGATTCGCTTACCTTTACCTTCATGAATTTACTTATCACTTGTTTGAGTAGCACAATACTTATAATCCCAAAATAATCTCATTCCCGAACTTACGTCAAAATTTTAACGTACAACAAAATGCGGGATGTAACAGTGGCCTTAAGTGAATGAAACTATTGGTTACACTTCAAACCAATTTGGCCTTAAGTGCATCTGATGCGTAAATTTTTGCTTCAGACTTATTGGCCTTAAGTGAATGAAAACGTTTGTTGTACTTCAGACTTTTTGGCCTTAAGTGCATCTGGAGTGTAATTTTTCACTTTAAACTTATTGGCCTTAAGTGCATCTGAAGTGCAATTTTTCACTTCAGACTTATTAGCCTTAAGTGCATGAAACCATTGGTCGCACTTCAGACCTATTTGGCCATAAGTGCATTTGAAGTGCAATTTTTTCACTTCAGGCATTTTTTTTATAAATTCAGACCCATA
>NW_017705324.1:0-1150 GCF_001879085.1 Nicotiana attenuata | reverse complement strand
AACCTAGGGGAGTGGAGACCCCTATGTTGGCAAAAGGCAACTAGGGGATGGAGACCCTATCTCTAAAAATAATCTCAACAAGGGATTGGAGACCCTATGTTGGCAAAAGGCGAATAGGGAGATGAGACCCTATGTCTAGAAATAATCTTAACTAGGGATTGGACACCCTATGTTGGCAAAAGGGTGACTAGGGGATGAAGACCCTATGTCTAAAAATAATCTCAACTAGGGATTGGAGACCCTATGTTGGAAAAAGGCGCTAGGGAGTAGAGACCCTAAGTCTAAAATATTCTCAACTAGGGAGTGGAGACCCTATATTAGCAAAAGGCGACTAGGGAATGGAGACCCTATGTCTAAAAATAATCTCAACTAGGGATTTGAGACCCTATGTTGGCAAAAGGCGAGTAGGGGATGGAGACCCTATTGGAGGCCCTATGTTGGTAAAAGGCGACTAGGGGATTGAGACCCTATGTCTAAAAATAATTTCAACTAGGGATTGGAGACCCTATGTTCGCAAAAGGCGACTAGGGGATGGAGACCCTATGTCTAAAAATAATCTCAACTAGGGATTGGAGACCCTATGTTGGCAAAAGGCGACTAGGGGACTGCAGACCCTATGTTGGCAAAAGGCGACTAGGGAGTGGAGACCCTATGTCTAAAAATAATCTCAACTAGGGATTGGAGACCCTATGTTGGCAAAAGGGTGACTAGGGGATGGAGACCCTATGTCTTAAAATAATCTCAACTTGGGATTGGAGACCCTATGTTGGCAAATGGCTACTAGGGTGTGGAGACCCTATGTCTAAAATAATCTCAACTAAGGAGTGGAAACCCTATGTTGGAAAAAGGAGACTAGGGTATTGAGACCCAATGTCTAAAAATAATCCTAACTAGGGATTGTAGACCCTATATTGGCAAAAGGCGACTAGGGGATGGAGACCCTATGTCTAAAAAAATCTCAACTGGGGAGTGGAGACCCTATGTTAGCAAAAGGCGACTAGGGAGTGGAGACCCTATGTCTAAAATAATCTCAACTAAGAAGTGGAGACCCTATGTTGGCAAAAGGCGACTAGGGAGTGGAGACCCCATGTATAAAATCTCAACTAGGGAGTGGAGACCCTATGTTGGCAAAAGGCGACTAGGGAGTGGA
>NW_017705323.1:0-1150 GCF_001879085.1 Nicotiana attenuata | reverse complement strand
CATCAACTAGAGAGTGGCACCCAATGTTGGAAAGTCATCAGGTTGTGTTGGCATCAACTAGGGAGTGGGACCCTATGTTGGAAACTCATCAGGTTATGGTGGCATCAACTAGGGAGTTAGACCCTATGTTGGAAAGTCATCAGGTTATGCTGGTATCAACTAGGGAGTGGGATCCTATGTTGGAAAGTCATCAGTTTATGCTGGCATCAACTAGGGAGTGGGACCCTATGTTGGAAAGTCATCAGGTTCTGCTTACATCAACTAGGTAGTGGTAACCATATGTTGGAAAATCATCAGGTTATGCTAGCATCAACTAGGGACAGGTGACCTTATGTTGTAAATCATCAGGTGATTCTGGCATAACCTAGGGAGTGAGACCGTATGTCTGAAAGTCATCAGGTTATACTTGCATCAACTAGGGAGTGGAACCCTATGTTGGAAAGTCATCAGGTTATGCTGGCATGAACCACGGATGGAACCCTGTGTTGGAAAGTCATCAGGTTATGCTGGCATCAACTAGGGAGTGGCACCCTATGTTGGAGACTTATCAGGTAATGCTGGCATCAACTACGGAGTGGGATCCTATGTTGGAAAGTCATCGGGTTATGCTTGCATCAACTAGGGAGTGGTGACCCTATGTTGCAAAATCATCAGGTTATGCTGACATCAATTAGGGAGTGGGATCTTATGTTGGGAAGACAATAGGTTATGCTGGCATCACCTAGGGAGTGAGACCCTATGTTGGAAAGTCATCAGGTTATGCTGGCATCAACTAGGTAGTGGGACCCTATGTTGGAAAGACATCAGGTTATGCTCGCATCAACTAGAGAGTGGGACCCTATGTTGGAAAGTCATTAGGTTATGCTGGCATCCATTAATGAGCGGTGACCTTATGTTGGAAAATCATCAGGTTATGCTGGCATCAACTAGGGAGTGGGACCCTATGTTGGAAAGTCATCAGGTTATACTGGCATCAACTTGGGAGTAGTGGCCTTATGTTTGAAAATCATCAGGTTATGTTGGCATCAACTAGAGAGTGGGACCCTATGTTGGAAAGTCATCAAGTTATGCTTGCATCAACTAGGGAGTGGGACCCTATGTTGGAAAGTCATCAGGTTATGCTCGCATCAACTAGGAGTAGTGACACTAT
>NW_017705322.1:0-1150 GCF_001879085.1 Nicotiana attenuata | reverse complement strand
GTTCATTTAGGTCCCTATCTCTAGAAGAAGATTTTGGGGTTAAAGAAGCCCTAGGTTTTGAAGAAGATGGCTTAAAAGAACTACTTTGAGAAGAGGAACATCGATTAGATAGTGAACCAAGACTGTGAAGTCTACCATCTCTCCTACTTCTAGTAGGGGCAGTAGGAGTAAGTTCATCAACTATCACAACTTTGCGTGGGTGTGAAGACATGATTATTGTAGGAAATACAGAGAAGGAGTAATGTAAAGGGAACTGAAGAAGGAAGACTCCAAGAAATCAAAAGGAATGAGGTATTTATAAGAAGATACAATCGTCGTTAAAGTTGGTCATTATGAAGCGTCTTAATGGAATCGTCACTTCGTGACCGACGCAACCGCATAGAATCCCTAAAAGGCGCTAAGAAACTGCAGATCAGATTGACACAGAAATCAAATAGATGTGACATAAGTTGTATCAATTCAGTAAGAGTCATGATGATACTCGAGAAACGGCAGCAAGGAATTGCCGCCACAAAAACTCACCAATCCCCGAACATTCAATTGAGAATATTTAGAAAGTAGGGGGACTATCTATATTGGTGGAAAATAAAGACATAACAAGTGGAACATCAGTAAGCTGACGAGGCATGATGCGTGGAATGCTGATATAGCGACACGTGGCACTCTTAATTAACTGAATTAAGAGAGCATGGAAGGTACGGTAGAAATACCGATGGGACGACACGGGGAGAAGAACCGAACCAGATAGTTGTCAAAAGAGAAACAAGAAAGAAATGAATGAAAGCTATATAGAAGGGAAGATGCACGATCCAGAAGTAAATAAGGAAGAGAAACTTGGTTTCTCATGGTCTCACGTCTGTTACAAAAGAAAACTCTTGAAGAACAATCTCTGCAACTGTGGGTTCACGCATTGGTTTATTTAGGTCCCTATTTCTAGAAGAAGATTTTGGGGTTAAAGAAGCCCTAGGTTTTGAAGAAGATGGCTTAAAAGAACTACTTTGACAAGAGGAACATCGGTTAGATAGTGAACCAAGACTGCGAAGTCTACCATCTCTCCTACTTCTAGTAGGGGAAGTAGGAGTAAGTTCATCAACTATCACAACTTTGCGGTGGGTGTGAAGACATGATTATTGGCGGAAATACAGAGAAG
>NW_017705321.1:0-1150 GCF_001879085.1 Nicotiana attenuata | reverse complement strand
GGAATAAACCTTCCTGCAACAGTGGCAATACAAACTGCAGGATACCAACGAACTTAAAGAACGGAGCAAAATCACACTTACGAATTTGAGAGAGAGAGACTGCGAATTAGAATGCAGTATATTCAGAAAGAAAGAAGTTCTGGAGTGTTTTTCGTGTGTAGAAAATGGAGCCTTGCCTCAGAATTTATAGGCAATTATCAGAAGAGGTGTCTGGAAAAGGTGCCTTTTCAGAAGAATACGCTGCCTGCCGCGGTTCTACCGCGGTTACGGCAGAACCGCGGTCAGAGAGGCTCTCTGAATCTGCCTGAGAGTCCCTCTGAATCTTCAGCAGGGTTCTGGCGTATTTTTCAGCAGTGATTTGGCATTTAATTAATTATTAAATAATTAAATAAATTTCGTCCAAAAATAATCTTATCGATCGATCATTTTTCCAAATACAAATCCAAAGCCGAGCCAAGCGTGCGACGACGACGGCGCGAGGGTTCATTCTTTTCAACTCCTTTTAAGAGCTTTAAGAAGTGATTCTATATATAAGCACACAAATGTGATTGTCCTTCACCAATGAGGGACAAAATGCAAGACAAAAGTTCACTTCTTCAAATTTTCATTTTTCCCTCCATTTTCAATTCATACTTCTTCTACTTTAAAGCCCAATGGCTTAAAGTCCAACAAATTTTTCTGACGAAGCGGTGTCACGTGACACCGCTTCGCTCAATGTAAATCCACCCCAATTACTAGGAGATGGAGATAAGCCAAAGAAAAGATGGTCTTGAAAATAGAAAGTTCACAGCATCATAGACAACACGGACAGACTAAAAGCTCGGTTACTAATAGCCTGTTTGGCCAAGCTTCTTTTTGGCCAAAAGTGCTTTTTTTTTGCCAAAAACACTTTTGGCCAAAAATTGAGGTGTTTGGCCAAGCTTTTGGAAGGCAAAAAAGTGCTTTTGAGGAGAAGCAGAAAAAAGTAGTTTCTCTCCAAAAGCACTTTTTTGAGAAGCACTTTTGAGAAAAATACATTTATAGCCTGTTTGGCCAAGCTGCAAAAATCAGCTTATTTTGAGAAGTGCTTTTTTTTCAAAAGTACTTTTGAGGAAAACGCTTTTGAAAAAAAGCACTTCTCAAAATAAGCTGATTTTTGCAGCTTGGCCAA
>NW_017705320.1:0-1150 GCF_001879085.1 Nicotiana attenuata | reverse complement strand
GGTGGAAGCTTCGCGATCGCGGTTGTGTGTACGCGTTCGCGTATAAGGATTTGGGGACCCAGTGGATTTGTTCTCCGCGTTCGCATAGGCTGGTCCGCGTTCGCGTAAGTTTGGGAAAAAGAGCATCGCGTTCGCGGAGTGAGCATCGCGTTCGCATTGAGTATTTTTGAAGCCTTGGATTTTTGTGCTTCGCGATCGCGTGGCCTTGGTCGCGATCGCGAAGAAGGATTTGGAGTTGCTGGGCAGAATGTTTTTAAGTCACCTTGTCCGCGATTTTGGGTCTATTTTCACCCATGACTGCTCGTTTTTGGAGATTTTTGGAGGAGATGAAAGAGGGATTCAAGAGGAATCGACTTGAGGTAAGAATCTTGGTCTTAAAACTTGATTATATAGTGAAATCCACCTAGAAATTCATGGAAACTAAGCCTAAAATTGAAGAACTAGGGCTTGAGAAATTGGACTTTGAAATTGGGATTTGAAGGACCATTTGAGGTCGGAATTGAGAACTTTTGATATGTATGAACTCGTGGGAAGATAAGGAACTAATGATGTGAAAATTTCAGAGTTTCGAGAAGTGGCCCGGGGTCTCGGGTTTTGGTAATTTCAGGATTTGTGCCCGTAATTGATAGTTTTCGCTTGGGCTTTGTCCCTTAGCATATTGTGATGTATTCTCTCTAATTTTGGATAGATTCGATACGCGTGGAGGCCGATTTGAGGGGCAAGGCATCGCGAGCTAGAGATTTCGCCGGTTCGAGGTGAGTAATAATTGTAAATGACATCCTGAGGGTTTGAAACCCCGGATTTGCACATCGTAGTGCTATATTGAGGTGACTTGCACGCCGGATAGCGAGCGTGGGGTAGAGCACCGTTGGGGATTGTGACTTGGCCCATCCCGATTGATGAAATTACTGCGTATTTGACTGAAATTACTTGCTATCATCATAATTTGGGCTGATTGCCATATTTGGGCTTCGTGCCAACTATTTGAACCCTTTGGGGATTATTGTTGATAATTCCTCACTGACTTAATTATATATTTGAACTCAGTCAAGTATTTTCCACTATTTTAAAACTCAGCCAAGTTTATTATGGCTTAAACACTCGAAATGATAATTCCAAAAAAACAAAAATATTTTGGGCTGAGCATCAT
>NW_017705319.1:0-1150 GCF_001879085.1 Nicotiana attenuata | reverse complement strand
TAGTAGGGTTGTTGCCCTAATGGCTTCTGTTTTGTTAAATTCATCTTGCAATTCAGAATATGGGGTTCATTTGATTGTTTTGGGCTCGAAGGGTATACCCTTAAGCCCAATTTTGGGCTAGTTGCTTAGAGGATTCAACCCTAGGGTCAATTTGACCCATAGCCCATTTAAGTAGGGTAAATACAGGGTTAATCAGGGGCAATATAGGTAGTTTAAGTTAGGGAATCTTGTAGTAACAGAATAGGAAGCCCCTAGAAGCTTCTAGTGTGGGGTTTTAATTTCAACTTCTGGTTTTTGGGTAGTATAACTTGGGTAGCAAGTCAGAAAGTGAGGGACTAATTGGCAAAAAATAAAATTAAGTAAGGGGACTAAAGTGTAAAATAAAATCTGCAGAGATGCCCTACTTACTTGCCTATAAAGGCATTACTTCCTTGCCTTAGTACAACATCCGAAGTAATTGCAGCATTCACAGAGGCTTCAGCGGCGGGAGTTTCAACCAAGGGAACTTCAACCTCGGGAGATAAAAAATCTTGTGTTTGTTGAGTTTGTGCGATGGTTTCATTCACCTTGGCTAATTCTGATTCAAGGTTGAAGTCCTCTTGACCCATTTCTAGTAAGGTGTCACGACGAGAATTTAGGAAGGCCCAACTCACCTCAACATCAGTTTTTTCCTCAAGGATTTCATAATCCCTTTCCCAAGCAGCGACCTCATTCTTGAGTCCTTCATTCTCAGCTAATACAGAATTATAAGAAGATTGAAGGGCGGCATGAGAATTCTTCAAAGTATGCATACTATCCACAGAAGCACGAAGATCCTCCTGTGCCTTAGTCAAATTCTGAACTAACTCCCCGGCATAAACTTCTTTTTGGTTCAAAAGATCCTTCAATGCCCTGATTTCTTCACTGGCCTTGGATAATTGTTCGGAAAATGAAGTCTCAAGACGTTCTCTTTCTTTTTCCCCCTGATTCAACGAAGCCTTGATGACCCCCAACTCGGAAGTGAGTGGTCGAACATGTTGTTCTAAGGCACTCTTGTTCTCCTGTAAATCCTCCATGTCGAGTTGAACACTGCCAAACTGTCCTTCCAGTTGTTTGCCTCAAACTGAGAATCACGTGCTACCTTCTCCAAGAGGGAAATTCTGCTCATCAG
>NW_017705318.1:0-1150 GCF_001879085.1 Nicotiana attenuata | reverse complement strand
AATGCCTAACACCTTCTCCCGGGTTAACAGAATTCCTTACCCGGATTTCTGTGTTCGCGGACTGTAGTGGTTAAGTCAAGAAAGAACAGCGTATACACAGAGTGAGGGTAATGGACGTGCTTTGAGATTCATGCGAGACACAAAGGTTGGGTAGATGCCAGTCCATGAGCAATGCAACAAATAAAGGGTGTTGGGTCTGAATGGAGAAGAGGTATTTTTCAATGGTAAAGATGACAGAGGAAAGTGGTTAGTCACCAAACAAGCAAGGTCTTCCAATGGAATCAGCGATCATGGGAAGAAAAGGAGCAATCACCCTCAAAGTTCAAGGCCACAAACAAACCACCACATTTTTAAACTGACAAGATTTTTCTTTGATTGAAACAGGGGCAGAAAGTTTTCATTGGTTTCGGAGAAACCCTCCTTAGGGAAAAAGCAAGCACCCAAAACAGGTATGACGGGAAATTCTCAGGACCCTCCTGGAAAATGGGACTTAGTTAAATTTTAAAACAATCATGAGTAGCATAATTTAGCATAAATAGGAATATAAGTTGGTTTCAAAGTTTGCACGTTTAAGATAGGATTCAATTAGGAGTTTTCAGGACCCTCCTGGATAATGGGGCGTAGCTTTAAAGTTCGTTTCAGATAACAAGATATAGTGGGAGTCGTACCTTCAGTAGATATAACTTAGGTTAAAACTATCTTTTAACTAGAAGTTGTCAGGACCCTCCTGGATAATGGGGAGTAGTTTAAGACCTTTTAGACAACGAATGTAGTGGGGGTAATACCTCTAGAGGTTATAATTTAGGTTCATAATTATTAGAAGTTGTCAGGACCTCCCTGGATAATAGGACTTAGCTTTCAAATTCTTATAATAGTTGGTAGAATACTTCAGTTTAACACTTACCCATGTACCCAACTACCAAACTGGGGCAGAAAGTTTTCTTTGTTTTTGTTTATTTTGTTGCAGTCAGGAGCCCACCTGGAGAATAAGGGAATACTTTTCAAGCTTCAGCAATCAGGAGCCCGCCTGAAGAACAGAGGAATACATTTCAACTCAGCAGTCAGGAGCCCGCCTGGAGAGCAGGGAATACATTTCAAGTCAGCAGTCAGGAGCCCACCTGGAGAACAAGGGAAGTACAATTCCAATTTT
>NW_017705317.1:0-1151 GCF_001879085.1 Nicotiana attenuata | reverse complement strand
AAATAGATGTACGACTGAAGCATTTGCATCATTTGCTACGTCTGCTGCAGACGCGAGGTTAGACAAAGCATCTGCTTCTGCATTCTCGTCTCTTGGGATCTGCATTACCTTCCACGTTTGGAATTGTTTTATTAGCTCCCGTACCTTTTCAAGATACTCCTGCATTCGAGCTTCCCTGGCTGTATAAGTCCCCAGTATTTGATTAACCACAAGTTGAGAATCGCTCTTGATTATAATCTGTGATATGCCAAGTTCCCGTGCTAGTTCTAAACCTGCAATGACAGCTTCATACTCTGCTTCATTGTTAGTTATCGAATGACACTTTATAGCTTGTCTAATAGTTTCACCCGTAGGTGGTACGAGAACTATTCCTAAACCTGCGCCTTTTACGTTAGATGAACCGTCAGTGAATAAAATCCAAGTCCCCGGGTTTGCACCATTAAAAACTTGTAATTCTTTTTCAGCTTCTAACTGCATCCCTTGACTGAAATCAGCTACGAAATCAGCTAATACCTGAGATTTTATAGCAGGCCTAGGTTGATAAGTGATGTCGTACTCACTTAATTCAATAGCCCATTTCGCTAATCTACCTGATAATTCATGTTTATGCAAAATGCTTCGTAATGGAAAAGCAGTAACCACAGCAATGGGATGACATTAAAGTAAGGTCTTAATTTTCTAGATGCCATAATCAAAGCAAGCGCTAATTTTTCTAGTTGCGGGTACCGTGTTTCTGCATCTAGCAAAGACTTGCTTACATAATAGATAGGAGATTGCTTACCTTGATCCTCCCGGACTAAAACAGCACTTACCGCAACTTCTGACACGACAAGATAGATGAGTAACTTCTCTCCTACCTTTGGTTTCGCCAACAACGGTGGATTTGACAAATATACTTTCAGATTTTTGAGTGCTTGCTGACAATCTTCGTTCCATTCAAAATGATCCTGTTTCTTCAAAGCTGAGAAAAATTTGAAGCATTTTTCTGAAGACTTGGAAATGAATCTCCCCAGAGCTGCAATTCTCCCAGTTAGTCTTTGAACTTCTTTATTACTCATAAGTACATCTGGAATTTCTTCAATGGCCTTAATCTGTGCAGGATTCACTTCAATTCCACGGTTAGAAACAAGAAAACCTAAAAATTTTCCTGA
>NW_017705316.1:0-1151 GCF_001879085.1 Nicotiana attenuata | reverse complement strand
TCTAGGGTCCTTAAAGGTTATTTAGGTTACGTTTTTACGGGTTTTGGTTACCCCAGTTTTTACCCTTTAGGGGTTCCCCCCTTGAAATTCCGTCTTACGTATTCGTGTCGTAGTCATAGCCTTTCAGTAAACTCTCTGTATCGTCNNGTGATCTATCCTGTACCCTTTCCCACTGATCTTCGTATGCTAATCCTCTACCGTGAACTGGCGTCTCGTTTTTTAAACAAATCCCTGTTTTGTAAACACTTTTTAACACTTCTCATGCACTTCACATTACTCTTAGAGATACGGTCTCGCCCCTCGTGTGANCGGTTGCCTTTGGGTACCTCTGAGTACTCATTGAACTTTGATACACAAGGCCGGCAATCCCACACTCCACCTGTCCTGCATTCTTCTAAGTGTTTAGGTGCTGGTATTGGCCAGGGACCCAATCGGGGCCCTAGGGAGCTTTGCCGCACCTAGACCATGGCAAAGGCTGTGAAACTCGAAGGAAGTGAGGTTGGAAGACTGGGCCTGATTGAAGGTTCCCTATAGAATAACTTCTTATTTTTTTATTGATTACTCTAATTCATATACTATTGGTTTGTAATAATTTATAAACGAACGATTGGGGCTGAATAGTGAACATGGGGGAGGGGAATGCATGTTTATTTTAAATAATTGGTAGAAAACTTGTTTATAGGTTTTATTTACCTATTTGCTCAATAGATAACCTGCTTAGGGCATGCATTTTCATGTGTTAAAAATCATGTTTTAGGTCATGCACTCTCAGTATGTTATTGTACTCAATTCGTAATTTTAATCAATTAACAACAAGCCAAATAAACTGTCATTACTGCATCGGCATGTTAGAAATCATGTTTTAGGTACTCCTATGTGCATTAGATATCCTGCCCTTAGGACTTCTTATTCGTTCGAATTACAGTGGTTAATTAACATGTTAGTCTAATAACTTTGCTAAAATATGGCTAAGTGTTTGAAACGTTTCTGCAAATGCATTATCGTGTGTAATTTAGAAAAATCAGAATCAAATATGCATGTCCATTCCTTAAAATAATCAGACAATGCATACGACGCCTAGGCAAACATTAGGCCCAATAAGAATTGATTAATCGTGTTTAGGACCAACCAACTTCTTTTAATTTCGGACT
>NW_017705315.1:0-1151 GCF_001879085.1 Nicotiana attenuata | reverse complement strand
ATAAATATCCAATAATTACCCTCCAAATTATTTTTTATGATGATTTAATCATCTAAACTTATCATTTATACCAGCATAATGTTTGAATACTTTTCAGTGCATTTCCATAATTATATTTACATTTTACAAGGCTAAATTGCACATTTTACAATAATAGCTTATATGCATGTATAATTACATTATTTATGCATAAAATGACTTTTTATATTTTTATAATGTTAAGTAATTATTATAAATTATTTTCACCCACTTTGCTTACCTATACAGCTCAATAACATATACATGTAAACAACAATAATATCGAAATTTAAGCCTGACGTATAGATAAGGCCATCAGTAAAAATAGAGAAGATATACACAAACATTGTAACCAAACTAATAATTCAGCTTATAAAGAAGATATGCACAGGTTTCACACCAGTTTAACAGCTCGGCATATAGAAAAGATATGTGCCTAACATCATTAAATCATCAACGGTTACATCTAAAGAAGATATGCATAAAAGGCATGTATCCATTCCGTAGCAAGCATATAGAGAAGATATGTAGTAAATATTATGTATACATCCAAGAAGTTTGCATAGAGAGAAGATACACAAAGTGAAACCACTGATCAGTTTTCCATGATCCACATGTACGCCATCAAGAGAGACACATGGGAGGGTGACCCTAGAGGGATGAATCCTTGTCCACATGTTGCACTGACAACTCATGTAACATAGTCATAATCACCGCACGGACAACTCACGTGCCATAATCATAACAATGCATGGACAACTCATATGCCATAACAACTTAACCCACACGGACCACTCACGAGAAGTCAATCTAGTCCATCACGTAGAAAACGTATACAAGAATACATATATATCAACAAATATCAGATCACGCACTCATGGACAGAGGAAAATAACATACTAAGGTGTATCCATGCGCAAAGTGTTTGACTACAAGTCAGATTAGGCGAGTACGTCATACATCAACGAATATCAAGTTTAAATAGTAAATCAAGACATACACATGATCTCTAGCATGATTTTTTGAGAAGTTTACATAGTCATACAAACATATAAAGCATGATAATAGGAAGCACATTATCCAAAACAAGGCATAATACAACGTAAAGACTACAACAACTCCGAATCATACAT
>NW_017705314.1:0-1151 GCF_001879085.1 Nicotiana attenuata | reverse complement strand
ACTTATGCACCAAAGAAACTTTCTCTTGACTTAGAGAATAGAGTCACTCCTCCTGCCAAGCCTTCAATTATTGAGCCGCCACAACTTGAGCTCAAGCTACTTCCACCGCACTTAAGGTATAAATTTCTCGGCTCTAATGAAAATCTATCGGTAATCGTTTCTTCTTTGTTGAATGATGTGCAGCTAGAACACTTGTCGAATGTATTGAGGGAGCATAGACAAGCCATTAGGTGGACAATAGAGGACATCCGAGGGATTCCCGCCGAAATTTGTGAACACAAGATACAATTGGAGCAAGAGAGAAAACCAAGCGTGTAGCATCAAAGAAGGTTAAACCCTTCCATGCAAGAGGTGGTAAAGAAAATAAATTATCAAATGGTTAGATGCCGGGGTGGTCTACCCCATTGCCGAAGTTATTGGGTGAGCCCGGTGCAATGTGTGCCAAATAAAGGAGGCATGACCATGATTCAAAATGACAAAAATAAGCTCATCCCAATGAGAACAGTGACCTGATGGAGAGTGCATGGACTACCGGAAGCTAAACAGTGCTACTTGCAAGGACCATTTCCCTATGCCTTTTATATCAAATGCTTGATCGTCTAGCGGGAAGGTCATTCGATAGCTTCTTGGATGGATATTCCGGCTATAACCATATCATATCATCTTTGAAGATCAAGAGAAGACAACATTCACATGACCATATGGGAATTTTGCATCTAGCCGTATGCCATTTGGGCTATGCAACGCCCCGACTACTTTTCAATGGTGCATGATGTCAATCTTCTCAGACATGGTGGAAGATTTCCTAGTTTTATCTATGGATGACTTCTCTGTGGTGGGTGACTCCTTTGAGAATTGCCTTGACAACCTTAGACAAGTACTCAGATGATGTGAAGAAACAAACCTTGTGCTAAATTGGGAGAAGTGCCACTTCATGGTGGACGAGGGTACTGTTTTGGGCCACAAAATTTCCAAACAAGGCATAGAGGTTGACCGGGCAAAGATCGAAATCATTTCCAAGCTTCCTGCACCCACTTCAGTAAAAGGTGTCCGAAGTTTTTCTGGCACGTCGGTTTCTATAGGTGTTTTATCAAGGACTTCTCAAAAATTGAAAATTCTATGTGCAAGCTCCTTGAAAAAAGATGCAAAGT
>NW_017705313.1:0-1151 GCF_001879085.1 Nicotiana attenuata | reverse complement strand
ATGAGTAAGAGCGGGTTCGATAAGCATACTGACCCCGTGGAGGCACCCCGATTGTCGGAGTACAACTTCAGCATAGACACATTGGGTATTGTATCAGCTATTGGGAGAATCTAAGACACCAAATGGCCCAGGCCTATACAAACTAATTCTTCTCAAAGGAACCTGAACTTGACGTGCAAGTATCATGGCACACATGGTTATAGAACAGAAGATTGCAGGCAGCTAAGAGATATTCACTGACACCTTTGCTACAAATAGTTGAATCTTCATAACACCTGTTAACATTCCTTGCTAATTTCATTCATAGTTTTAATTTTTAATTACTGTGCTTGCTTCCCAGTAGTATAACTTCTTATTTTCTTCTCATTTTTCTTAGGTTTAATGATTAGCTTAGCGTTTTTGTGTTTATCTTGAACATTGGGCATGAACTTCAATATGAGAAATTGAGTATGGACACCTAGGACCCAAAGATTTGATGAAAAATGGACCAAAATGCTAAACCCTAGTTCAGTTCATTTAAATGGCCCAGCGCGGCCGCGCATCATTTGTATGCGGTCCGCGTAGTTTCTTCTGTGGTGCCTACTTAAACCAGCGCAGCCGCGTCACATCTTTGCGCGGTCCGCGCTGGCCCAACGCGGCCGCGGTCCATATCAGTGCGGAACGCGTTGGGGGGATTTAGAGAGCTTCACCGGGGGGCATATGCCCTGCGCGGTCTGCGCTCCAGATCTACGCGGTCCGCGCCCCTGTGTTCTGCTTCTGTGTTATGCATATTAACTGTGTTTTCCCCTCCTGTGTGATTCATCTAATTCACTGCATGTGCTTAAACTAACAATGTTAGACGTGTATTTTTGCAGATCATGGTTAAGAAACGAGGAGGTACAGAACAACAACAACCCGGGAGAGGTGGTTCCTCCCGAGGGGGAAAGGGAAAAAGAATTGCTAAACTCATTCCCCAGGCCCGGGCAAACATTAAAAAGACCCGTAAGCTGATACGGGCTGCTGATAGGGCTGCCTCCCACTCTTCGGGGAGTGAGTATGCACCCTCCCGGAGCATCACCTCAGAATCAGCCCCCACTCACACCTCTGACCCATTCCAATTACCATGACACTCCTCCACCTTCACCCCACCTCCAACGAGACCCGGTCAACTG
>NW_017705312.1:0-1151 GCF_001879085.1 Nicotiana attenuata | reverse complement strand
AAGTCGGGGTCGAATCCACAGGGAGTTAGATTTTGGATTAGGTATACACCTAGTGTGACTGTATGATGTGCCCCAAATTACAGTTCCACATTTTCAATTGTTGTTTCTACTTCTACTTTTAAGCTATTGATTGTAATTGTAGAGCTAAGAAATAATATTTTTGGTTTTGGTTGTTTTTCAAGTTGATGAAAGATCTAGGGTCGTGACTTCCACCTAGGTGGTTACGTAACGGGTTGTAAACTCTAGGGCAAGTTTGATTGGCCGAGGTTGTAAGATAGCAATCACACGTAATTACACACTTAATACCTCTCGGTAGTTAGAGTGATTTTGCCCAATTTGGCTTTCTCAAGTCCAAATGGGTATTGCACAAAACAAGTGATAAATGTTCAATTCGGGTCTTATTATCTCTAGATTCAACCCTTTAATTGGGTCTATCAATTTCATGAGTTTACCCCAATTCCTTGTTAGCCAAGTTTTCCTAGACTTAATCTCTCTTTCTCAAGTAGAGACTAAGTCAATTAGGCATGAATCAATGTTTGCAACCATTATTCTCAAATTCAAGCAAGAACTAGGGAACTGAGTGGAAACATAACCATAAACAACTGAGTGGAAACATTGTGTCTATTTTGGTTCCATCTATTTGCAGAGGAACCTGGAGTGCTACAAGTTGTTCCAATTAAACTAGGAAAATCCTTGATTAAGATAAGAAATCATAAATCTGAATTAAGGACATTTAAGTAATATCTCTTGGTGTACAAAACAGAATAATAATAGAATATATCACTTTGATTTTCATAGGTCAATTCAGGTATAACAAATAACAAGCCTTGTAGGAGATGCTAGATTCGCCAGTGCAATCTAGTCAAAAGTCTTTTTATTAAACTACAAGGATAGCTTCAGTATTCATAGAAAGAGAACCGAGAGAGGAAGGAAGAAAGCTAGAAAGTAAAGTTAGTCGGGTTAGGGGGGTAAGTTAGTTTAATTTTGAAAAAATTTTTAATCTTATCCTGCACCTGCACTGTACCCGCACATAATTAAAAAAGATTTTTTTTCAACCTGCCCTGCAGAGGCGTATGTCTAAACCCGCCCTGCCCCACATATGCCTAAACCCCCTCAGCCCGCAGCCACGCCGCTCCATTGCCATCCCTATT
>NW_017705311.1:0-1151 GCF_001879085.1 Nicotiana attenuata | reverse complement strand
CCTGTTGCTTCTGCCCTGATTCCTCCACCTTTTTGGTGAGGATGCTCATTTGCGTCAAAAGAGTCGCCATGTTTTCAGCCATTGTATTAGAAGGATCTGGACTGAAGGCAGCTACCTCAAGCTACTCACAAGGTCCGGCACCGAAATCTGCACAAAAAGTATAGAGTGCAGTATCAGTACAACCGACCCCATGTACTGGTAAGTGCCGAGCCAAACCTCGGCGAAGTATCAACTATATTCTTCAAGTTGTCTGACAGTCCCATGTAAAACCGTTGTCCCAACATCTGCTCTGGAACACCATGGTGGGGGCACATAACCAACATTCCTTTAAATCTGCCCCATGTCTCGTGTAGTGTCTCCATTGGTTTCTGTTTGAAGCTCACAATCTCATCAATTTGTTGAGCGGTCTTGTTGGGAGGATGGAACTTGTTGTGAAATTGCTTGACCAACTCATCCCAAGTTGCTATAGAGTTTATGGGAAGCGAGTTTAGCCAAACCTGAGCAGCTCCTGTCACCGAGAATGGAAACAATAATAATCTGATTGCTTCCGGAGTCACGTTCGGTTGCCTTTGAGTTTTGCAAATAGACAGGAAGTTCTTTAAGTGTTGCTGAGGGTCTTCTGTTTGTGTCCCAGAAAAAAGTCCCTTGTTCTGCAACAAGTGTAGCATGTTATTTGTGATCTGGAACGATTCAGCTTGTATCGCAGGCACAATAATGGCAGTGGCCAGATTGTCAGCTGTGGGTTGTGCCCAGTCATAAAGTGCACCCTCAGGCACAGGAGGTGCCAATTGCTCATTCCTGACGTTCCCGTTGGGGTCATTTATGTTGCCCATGTCAATTTCGAGTTGGTGTGTTTGTTGTGATTGTTGAAGTCTTTTGTTTGCACGATTCAATGCCCGAAATGTCTTCTCGGGGTCTGAGAGTCCTTCAAGTAGTTCTCCAGTCCTCGTAGAATTTCTAGGCATGCACCTGTGTACCCAGATCAACAACCGTCAAAATTTTCAATGAAAAAGTTGGTAGAGAGAAAACTGACTACAATAAGAATCTTTGTATTTCTGTCAATGGCAATTGATAATTCCGTTAACTCCCCGGGCAACGGCGCCAAAATTTGATCACGCCCAACTATGCCTTATAAAAACGGACTCTGCTGA
>NW_017705310.1:0-1152 GCF_001879085.1 Nicotiana attenuata | reverse complement strand
CCAGCAAATGAATGAACAACCACAAGGAGGAACACAACAGGGACCTGGTGACCTGGTCCCTTAGGGTTCTCTGACAGAAGTACAAGTCAACTGTACAGCTGGAACGTAACAGCAGAAAGTTATTGTCTCGCAACTGTTACAAAGAGAGGAACACAATAGGGACCTGGTCCCTTGGTGTTCTCTGACAGAAGTACAAGTCATCTAAACAGGTGGAACGCAACTGCACAAAAGTGACTGTGCAGCAGACAGTGCAACAGTCACTTCTCATTGGGAAGAAGCGTGTACCAAGAGTTGACATCACCATCCATTATGATATCTTTTGTAGTATAACAACCTGGTGCAAGGCACAAAATACACTCATGCATTCAGTGATATTCTCTCAAGCATTAAAGTGTTCATCCGGCATTGAAGTCACCGGTGTGTCAAGAACAAGAAGACAACTCCACTAAAGGATCTGTTCCACAAAGAGTCTATGTGTATCCGTAGTTGAGTTGTAATCTTGTTATTTGTTCTTCATTGTATCTCCTATCTTGCTTTCTTAGAAGCTTTGTCTTAGGAAAACCAAAAAATCCGTAAACTTCCGAGTTTATGTTGTGACTAAGTTTGGCCATAAGTTTAAAGTCTTGGTAACTGGAAGAGTCGCAAAGTGGCTTGTGATGAGAGCATCACAAGTTAGTCAAAGTCTTTGTAATAGAGTTATTACAAAGTGGCTTGTAATAGTGAGATTGCAAGTTAGTGAAGTTAAAAGCCTAGAAGTGTAGGTCGTGGTCTTTTGATCCCCTTGTGTGGGATTTTTCCATGTAAAAAATTCTCTTGTCTTCTTTACTTACAACTTCATTAGCATTCTCAACATAACCTCGTAGAGGATCAGGTACTCTACTGTTTGGTAGACTCATACAAACTAACAAAACTAACATATAAAATAACAGACCTGTTGAGTGAAAAATCGAAAAACATTTCTCATCATGAACATAAGAATTCAGGATACATTGGTGCTACTGGGTATCAAATATTGTGTCCGGAACCAAAATGTGAATATTTAATAATTAAATCATGTATAGTAAAAAAATATGTGAATAACTAACAAACATATAAAATAATAAAACTAACATATAAAATAATAAAACTAACATAAAAATAATAAGATCGGAA
>NW_017705309.1:0-1152 GCF_001879085.1 Nicotiana attenuata | reverse complement strand
AGCTAAAATAAGACGAACACCATTTATAATATAAAAATTGTGTCAACAAGCACATGCAACAAAACTAAAGTAAGGGATCAAATGTATTCCACCAACACTCCAACGGTATAAAAAAAACAAAACAAAATAAAACACATCATTACGGCTAATTCTATTTTCCATTAATTTGAACTTCATTCCCTTGATCTTTAAATATGATCATTCCTTAAATGTGGTAGAGGAAATAATAGGGTAAGGGGCTTAGGGTAAAGGAAAGGGTATAGATTAGGGAAAATAATATTGTATAGCCGCTTTCAAAATAGTAGCGGAATATATATATACATTCTGTATGTTATTTTAATCTACACAAATAGGTAATTACTCATTTAACAAGTGTCTACAGTCTAGGGGTGTGCATTCGATTTATCGATTCGATTTTGACCCTTATCGATAATTACTTATCGATTATCGATTTGTACATATGCTTATCGTTATCGTTTCAATAAGGTTTCGATTTTTTCGATTTCGATTTCGATAACAAATAATCGATTCGATTTATCGATAAACCGATTCGAATGCACACCCTTATCCACCACGAAGTTTGTCTCAACGTGCGTAACACACCGGTCAAATTTCTCAGACAAAATCACGATTATCGTCAAATATGTTGCGGCTAGAACTGAACCCGCCAAGATAAACCTATCTTGAACCTCGCTCTGATACCACTTGTTAGGACCGAAAAAAATTAGGTGTCATGCGGTAGCTAGCAAAGCAAATCTTGAACGATGATAAATCATACAACAAAGAGAAATCTACCAAAAGAGACACAAACGTTTAACGTGGTTCGGTCAACTGACCTACGTCCACAACGGAGACGAGCAATCCACTATAATAAAAGAGAGTACAAATTATCGAGAGAACAACCTCACGAAGAGGCAAACACAAGTGACACTCTAACACTTGCCCCGTAAAGTTCTCTCCCTAAACAAGACTCTCAAGGGCCCTATGGCTACATTGTGGATGCTACTGAATGTGAAGGAAGGATCCTCAATTTATAGAAGTCCAAACCTTTTCCTACAAGAAAAAGGACTAGCCAAATATTGGAGATTTATAATTTCCGTTTACAAATAGGAAAATCCAATTAAGGTAATTATATTGCCATTTTCCTTCAAG
>NW_017705308.1:0-1152 GCF_001879085.1 Nicotiana attenuata | reverse complement strand
TTCCGATCACACTCCTAAGTCAAAAATCATCTAACGAAGCTAACCAAATCGTAAAAACTCCAATCCGAGCTCATATACAGATAAGTCAACTCTCGGTCAAACCTTTCAATTCAAAGCTTTCAACTGAAACTGTTCTTTCAAATTCATTCCAATTCTTCCTGAAATCCAAAACCAACAATCTACATTAGTCATAATGCATAACACGGGGCAAGTCATGCCCGAGAAATAGCGATCAAGGTGCAAAAGCTCAAAACGACCGGTCGGGTCGTTACATGCAAATATCGGAAATTTGTGATACTTCTCGTTAGATTTCTAAGTTAATGGTTCTCCACTCTAACGAGTAAGACTTAGATGTTGTTACCCTTCTCTGATTCTCCAGTTTGTAATGTGGTTAAATGGCATTTAAAGTATAATTAGATGATTTGGATATGAAAGCCGCAATAAATTAAATTAGAGGGTGTTTGGCTAAACTTATAAGCTAGTGAAATTGTTGAAACATAACTAAAATAGCTTTAATGTGGCTTTTTTTTACCTTTTTGTTCGATAATAAAAAATAGTAAAAGTACATTTAACTAGATATTGGCTTATAAATAAAATACATATTCAATATATAACAGAGGAATAATAAAGGCTTGTTGAATGCAGTCCATCACGAGGGAAAGGAACTCAGCCACTACGCCCACATTCATCACTGGAACAGGAACATGCACACCCTCCTCGCAATGTCAAGATGGCTGGGCCACAAAAAATTGATCACATGGGCCCTACAGGTAAGTTCTCTAACAAATCACTCACAATCCCTAACACCCCTACTAAAGGAAAAGACATGATTACCACCAACCCCCCCCCCCAAATTCTTTAATAATAAAACTTTAGTTTTAATTGAGGAAATACCGATACTTCTATGATCGATTCCGCCACAACTCAACCTGAGCCAACATTACCCATTTCCAAGCCCAACACAAACTCTCCTAAATCAGACCTAACCACCCAAAGCCCAAACCAAAAGACCATCAGCACGCCTACTCATTACAATCGCCACCAATCATCACTCCCTCCTTCCACGTCAAACCAATCCCATGCACCACTAAGCCACGTGTATATTACTACTGACATGGAGGCCACCTCGTCTACTCCGTCAGAACAAGCCCC
>NW_017705307.1:0-1152 GCF_001879085.1 Nicotiana attenuata | reverse complement strand
TGGATTTTTATTGGGATGATCCGTACTTGTTTAAAATCTGCACGGATGGTGTGATTAGAAGATGTGTCCCGAAAGGTGAACAATCGAGCATATTGGAGGCTTGTCACTCCTCCTCCTATGGTGGCCATCATGGAGGGGTGAGGACGGATTCAAAGGTCTTGAGTTGCGGTTTCTATTGGCCGACTTTGTTTAAAGATGCTAGTGACTTGGTAAAGAGATGTGATGCATGCCAAAGAGCCGGGGGAATTTCAAAACGGGATGAGATTCCTCTCAATACGATTCTCGAGGTGGATATTTTTGATGTTTGGGGCATCGATTTCATGGGTCCTTTCGTAAGCTCTTGTGGGAACACTTATATTCTCATGGCGGTGGACTATGTCTCAAAGTGGGTGGAAGCCGTGGCTTTACCCAAAAATGAAGCCCGAAGTGTTGTAGCATTCTTGAAAAAGAGTATCTTCACAAGGTTTGGTACCCCTCGTGCTATCATTAGTGATGGGGGTCTCACTTTTGCAACAAGGCTTTTGATTCATTGCTTGCCAAGTATGGAGTAAATCACAAAGTGACCACCCCCTATCATCCCCAAGCTAGTGGTCAAGTAGAAGTCTCCAACCGAGAAATAAAGAGTATCTTGTCTAAGACGGTAAATGCTAATAGAACAGATTGGTCGAAAAAGTTGGATACCGCTTTATGGGCGTACCGGACGGCTTACAAGACCCCAATTGGTATGTCCTCGTACCGGTTGGTGTTTGGGAAAGCTTGCCATCTTCCGGTAGAATTGGAGCACAAAGCTATGTGGGCCTTGAGAAAGTTGAACTTGGAATGGGATGTTGCAGCGAATCTCCGTGTTGAGCAACTTAATGAGCTTGATGAGTTTAGATTTCATGCCTACTCCAGCTCGTCCTTGTATAAGGACAAGATGAAGTATCTTCATGACAAATATGCTCGGGGAAAGGAATTCAAGGTTTGTGATATGGTTCTTCTTTTCAACTCCCGGTTGAGGTTATTTCTGGGAAAGCTCAAGTCAAAGTGGAGTGGGCCATTTGAAGTTGTATGTGTGACTCCGTTTGGTGCTCTTGATCTCTGATACAAGAATGGTGAAGTTTTCTGGGTCAATGGACATCGTGTCAAGCATTATTTGGGGACGTTTGATGA
>NW_017705306.1:0-1152 GCF_001879085.1 Nicotiana attenuata | reverse complement strand
TCACTTGACTCACTTCAGGAGATCCATAGTATCACACAGGTGAATTCTCATAATCGTAGACTATGCAAATCTCTAAGTAGTGGCCTAAGCCACCATTGCCTTTCCGAAAATTCTGCTTCCACATAACAAGCCATAACAGTAGAATGCTTCTGAATAACATCAATGGCGGCGGCTGACAAGCCTGATACGTACCATCACATATCACTCTCATAACTCAATCACGCTGAAGGAACTGATCTCTAACACCAATATGCCAAATTCAACCATGGCTAATCAATCTACCTTCTTCCAGTTTATCCTTGATTGCCTTAGGGATAATACTAACTCCATCCAACACATCACATACTCCATCTGCACCCATCTCGAGTGACCTCGAATCACGAGACTATGCTGTCCCGAATCCCGTGAACCACTTCATACCTTCCTTGCGCGCATATTCGCACCCTCAACTGATACGCCCATTCTGCTATCTTTCTCTCAAGTGCTATACTGCAAGTCAAAACATCATAGAATATTCTGAGCCTCCACTCATAAGCTGCTGCAAAGCTTGATTCTTAACTGTACTTATAGGCTCGAAATCATTAGGCACCATACTTTACCTCTTTTGAATCCATTAGGACCGTTACTGAGAGCCACCCGCTCTGACTTGGTCCCGAATATAATCAAATCCATAAATCTTATAACACATGAATACCCTCTCGACGAGGCACCCGGCGGAATTACTTCCTTTGAAACCTGCATTTATACAAGGCATAAATCCTGAATCTTTCCGCAAGTCTGAACATGAGCCAATAAGGCCAACCATAGCACGCATTTCGACAATTCATTAGCTCTAATTACCACTTATGTTCCTTTCCCGTAGCTGAAATAACCCATCAATATGCTATCACCAGAAATCTCGCAAGTAATTAACCATGCAACCCCATCATAGGCGGTGGGACTCTCCCACTTAGCTCGAAGCCACTATTACACAACTCTGGAATTTACCAGGATTCTTAATCTCCTATTGACATAATCCTTGCGTAATCCACTGCCAACATGCTCGACATCTCACTGTAGAAACCCCCCCTTTTTATACTCAGAATCATCAACAACATTACGCACGACCGATCCCTTGCTGTACAACCATTAGAATGCTTCGCAGAAGCTCAC
>NW_017705305.1:0-1152 GCF_001879085.1 Nicotiana attenuata | reverse complement strand
CTTAATCAAAAAATCCGCAACTAATTTACGTGGAAATCTAAAATCCCTAGCTAATTTACATGCGGATTCAAATTCCCAGGTAACTTAATTGGGGATTTCAAAAATCCGCAGGTAATAATTACCCACGAAGGTTTTTCCTTCGAATTTTTTTTGGAAAGAAAATCCGCAAGAAACTGAATTACCTGCGAATTTTCTTTTATAATTCCCTGGAAAATCCCAATGTAATAGGCTATTTTCTTGTAGTGGTTGCTCTTACTTATTATCTTCATACTTGTTCTTCATTTATTGTTTATCATTGGCCATAAATAGCCTCCTTTAATTATATCACGACTGTTAGCCCTTCCCCGACTACCCCTATTAGCTCGAGCCCGAGCTCGGGAATCGATCTCGAGGCCCCAAATCGACTAGCTCGAGGCCCTAAACGGCTAACTTATCGGTTCGATTATAACTCTATTTTAGCTTGCATCTCTTCCTTAAACTTCACACACATAGCATCAACTGCTTTACAACTAGCATAAAAATAGATCACGTATTTTTAGATTCCCATCAACAAATTTAATTGTTATTACCATTTTCACGATAAACAAAAATAAAGTTTATGACAATGAAGAAGAAAATTAGCAGACAAATTTCCTTAACCTGTTTTTCCCAGAATAGAGCATACAAAATCCAAAAAGAACCAAAACAAATGTATTTATGGTGCGTAAATGAATATTATGCACAAAATAACTAATTATAGAAACAACATAAAGTTCAAGAGCTAAAGAATATACTAAAGGCAGCATATTTGACCCCCGACAACTACAAATTTTCTACTACTACTGCTAAAGAATATTAACTTCAAAATATACTTCTAAACAACATAAGGTTCAAGAGCTTAAAACAAACATTTTAAAATGCAAACACCCGAACCAATTCAAATCTTCTATAGGAAATAGAGTCTAATACCTACCCATGTATCAACAAACAAATTCTTTTTCACATGTATTCGGCCAACTAATACTTACCTGTCACGGCCCAAAATCCACTGAGGGTCGTGATGGCGCCGGACACTGCTGTCAGGCAAGCCAACCAAATTACTTAATTAAATTCTCGTTTTAATACTTTTGAAATCTAGGATTTTCCTTCAAATTTAGCAATTTAAAAGATAAT
>NW_017705304.1:0-1152 GCF_001879085.1 Nicotiana attenuata | reverse complement strand
AGGTAGGGCAATTAGACCGAGCAATTAGGGCTCAAGTAGGGTAGTTACTCTTTCGAGGTTTATCCCGTTAATTGGGACTACCATTCTCATGGGTCCATCCCAATTCCTTGTTGGGTCAACTTTTAGGGTCATATGACTCTCTTTCTCAAGAAGAGTTAAACCCACTAAGCTTGAATTCATGTTTGCAACCATAAATTCTAGATTGAAACACAAAGTTAACCCAAATAACAAATACCCAATCTCAATCTCACCCTAGAATGCAGCACCCATTGACTACCCACTCTAGGGTTGAGCCACAACCCTAGCTAATGGGCTTAGCTAGACATAATTAAAAAAGAAACATTAGAAATAGATGATAAAAATAACATAATGATTGATTACTAATTAGAAATTATGATATTGAAGAGGAAAATTGTCAAAATAGGCTACAAAATACGTCTCACGAGCGCAGCTCTTGTTCAAAATCTAAAACATAACCTAAAAATGGTAAAAAGATACTATTTATACCGAGCTGGAAATTCTGGACAAAATACCCCTAGCGGGGTCAGCGCGGATCGTGCAAAANGCGCAGAAATGTAGAGCGGCCGCGGCGGAGGGTCGGCGCGGACCGCGTATAAATGGGCGCGGCCGTATAGCTTGACTTGGTCAAATCTCCATGTCTCTGAATCTCCTTCACGCGGACTGCACTGATATGTAGCGCGGCCGCGTGGGACTTAAGCCTGCACTGGTGGTTCACCTAACTTCCCTTGCACGGACCGCGCAGAAATGGAGCGCGGCCGCGTGGCTTGCACTTTAATTTACCCCTCCCTGAATCTCCTAGTGCGGCCGCGTGGAATATCAATGCGGTCCGCGCTAGGTCTTCCTGTTCCTCAACTTTACTTGTTCTTGACACTTGGCAAGTTTCACTCCGTTTTGAGCCGATCTTTGACATTTGTCACCTTTTCGCTCAAACCTGCAATCAAGCACAACTTGTAAGCCTTTTGAGACTATTTTGTGGCAATTTGTAACAAAAGAAATAGCAAGTAAGGGGTATAATCATGGTAAAATCCTAACTTATAAAACATCAAAAATCAAGAATCAAAGATACAAATATAGTAGCTCTCCGGGTTATGGATCATCGGATCGTGTCTTCGACACCGTCGCTATCTTACG
>NW_017705303.1:0-1152 GCF_001879085.1 Nicotiana attenuata | reverse complement strand
AAGGTAATTGATGGTATCATTGGGAAAGCACAGTCTGCATTCATAAAAGGAAGAAGCATTTTAGACAATATATTGTTTAGCCATGAACTATTCAATGGTTATAACAGAAAAGGCTTATCTCCAAGATGTGTCCTTAAGGTTGATTTAAGGAAGGCTTATGACTCATTGGACTGGCAGTTCCTTAGATGTATGCTCACAGACCTTGGCTTCCCTCAGAAATTCATAGCATGGATAATGGAGTGTGTGACAACAGTGTCCTATTCTCTAGTAATAAATGGAGGATTGACTAGACCTTTCCCTGCTAAGAGAGGCATAAGACAAGGAGATCCAATGTCTCCTTACCTCTTTGTGATTGCTATGGAGTATCTGCAAAGGGAAATGAATCAACTAGCTAAGCAGAAGGACTTCAAGTTCCATCCAAAGTGCAAGAAGTTGGGAGTGACACACATTTGTTTTGCTGACGATTTGTTAATGTTTTGCAGGGGTGACATTCAATCAGTTACTAAAATGCAGGAGACCTTTAAGAGATTTTCAAATGCATCAGGGTTGCAGGCAAGTGCTGAAAAGAGTTCTATTTATATGGCTGGAGTTGCACAGCATATAAAGGACCAGCTGATTGAATGTACTGGATATGAAAAAGGTTGTATACCTTTTAAATATCTGGGAGTTCCACTGTCAGCAAGAAAACTGAACATCCATCAATGTTTGCCTCTGATTGAGAAGATTACAGAGAGAGTTAGATGTTGGACAGCTAGGATGCTTTCATACTCAGGGAGAGTCCAACTCATAAAATCAGTGTTATTTGGTGTTCAAACATATTGGGCTCAAATCTTCTTATTGCCAAAGAAAATCATGAAGATGATAGAAATTATATGTAGGACCTTCCTATGGACTGGATCAACAGAGTATTCTAGGAAAGCACTGATAGCCTGGGATAGAATTTGTCAACCTAAAGTGACTGGTGGCTTGAATGTGATAAATATGAAGATATGGAACAAAGCAGCTCTATTAAAACAGCTCTGGGCATTGGCTATGAAAAAGGATACTTTGTGGATTAAATGGGCTCACATTTACTATATAAAGAACAGACTTATTGAGGATGTTACTACACCTAAGAATGCAGCTTGGGTGGTGAGGAAGATTATAGAGTCA
>NW_017705302.1:0-1152 GCF_001879085.1 Nicotiana attenuata | reverse complement strand
CCAGAATACGAGCCCGATACCACAGTCTTTTAATCAATTTTCATTTCCATTTTCCTTAATAATTTCAGAAAAACAATTTCACAGAAAAATTCCTTTCTCGGGCTCTAGACCTCGGAATACGACTCCGGGCACATGCCCGAGTCCCATGTTTTTCTACGGACCTTCCGGGACCGTCCAATCTCGGGTCCGGGTCCGTTTACCAAAAATGTTGACCGAAGTCAACCTTAAACATATTAATATCAAAATTCTTCAAATTTTTCACAGAATTCACATATTTCAACATAAAAGCTTTCCACCTATGCGCCCGGACTGTGCACGCAAATCGAGACAAGTAAGAATGAGGTTTTCAAGGCCTCGGAAGCACGGAACGGATGAGGAAACAGGTGATGACCCTTTGGGTCGTCACATCCTCCACCTCTAAAACAACCGTTCGTCCTCGAACGGACAAAAGAAAGAAGTACCTGAGTCAGGGAATAGATGTGGATAACGGCTCCGCATGTCAGACTCGGACTCCCAGGTCGAGGCCTCAGGGGGCTGACCTCTCCACTGAACACGAACAGAAGGAAAACTCTTCGACCTCAGCCGTCGAACCTGCCGGTCTAGAATAGCCACCGGCTCCTCCTCATAAGATAAATCTTTGTCCAACTGGAAAGTGCTGAAGTCTAATACATGGGTAGGATCGCCGTGATACCTCCGAAGCATAGACACATGAAAAGCTGGGTGCACGGCTGATAAGCTAGGTGGCAATGCAAGTCTATAAGCCACCTCTTCTACTCGATTGAGAATCTCAAATGGACCAATGTACCTAGGGTTAAGCTTGCCCTTCTTTCCGAACCTCATCACGCCCTTCATAGGCGACTCCCGGAGCAATACCTGCTCACCAACCATAAAATCTACATCTCGGACCTTACGGTCTGCATAACTCTTCTGCCTAAACTGAGCTGAACGCAGTCTCTCCTGAATGATCCTGGCCTTATCTAAGGCCTCCTAAACTAAGTCTGTACCCAATAACCGAGCCTCTCCCGGCTCGAACCATCCTACTGGAGACCGACATCGCCTACCATACAACGCCTCATATGGAGCCATCTGAATGCTGGACTGGTAGCTGTTGTTGTAGGCAAACTCCGCTAAAGGCAGAAACTGGTCCCACGA
>NW_017705301.1:0-1153 GCF_001879085.1 Nicotiana attenuata | reverse complement strand
AGGGTGGAGGACTGTCCCTTAATCCAAGCCTGATACATTTCGGCCATCTGATGTTTCAACCTTCTGACCTCCTCTTTCAGTTCCGATTCTGATTCTACAATCTCCCTTGGTGGGTCTACAACTCCAGTGTCCAAGTCTTTACTAACCATGTCTACCTTGCTCTTTCGACCTTGTGTTGTATGGACGAATCGCCAAAGTACCACAAACTAACCACCCTCTGTTATGATAACAATGAAAGTAACAAAGGGGAGCAAAACAAAGCCAACATGTTAGCGTTAGGGCATTTATCAGATAGAAATATCACATTGCGTGCAATGCCCCTAGCAACAATTAACGGTTCTAGAATGGCTTCGAGGGTCACAAGGTCATTCGGCATCATCCCAATTTTGCTCTTCTTGCCCTATTTCCCTCTTCATTTTCCTTTCTAACACCACTTGGTTTCTCATTTCTTTTCCCCTCTTTTCTTTTTAATTGTCACTCTTTTCTTTCCTCTTATTTCTCACATCCACAATTTCACCTCTTTTTTTCCTTTTTTTTTCTTTTTTTTTTGTTTTCAAAAAAATTGATTCGATCGAACCCTATGTAGGTTGCCTACGTATCATGCCCCTCATGAATCAGATCACGCGTAGTTCTTGAAAAGTAATGGACAAATAAACTAAAAATAAAAATCTTTTTGGATTTTTCATTTATAATAATTTTTTTGGTTTTTCAAATACAAAACAGGAAGTAGTATAATAAAAGACTCAACAATCTTAACTAGACTGACAGACTCGATACTACTGTACAAGACTAAAAATTAAATGACAACATAAAATAGACTAAAAAATAAAAAGTTTCCTCAAGCAGCTCGTGCATACAATGGTCTTGACTAGAATGGTCCTGGGGCATTTTCATGCTCAAACTCTAGCAAACTTAGCCATACCTGAATGGGAAAAATAAGATCAAATAGAGTTAGTGTCTCAAAACACATGCGACACCACAACACCTGTAAGCACGTGATTTTTGCCCTATATGAATTGCTCCTATAAAATCAAAGATAATAGATTTTTTTAATTATTTGCCATTTTATAGGATTTTGTAAGATTGTTATTAATTGTTTGCATTTTTGTGCACGTTTGATTTTTATTTAAATAATGAAAAATACCAAAAAATA
>NW_017705300.1:0-1153 GCF_001879085.1 Nicotiana attenuata | reverse complement strand
GACTAGCTGTTTGCTGCAGTTTAGAACCTTGCTTATATTTGTTTCATGTTAGTGATAAGCTTGTATTATTTCTGGTTTTTACCACTTGGGCTAAGGGCCTAGAGTATTTGTAAAATTTAGCATTTTATAGTGTAATCTTTTGCTGAAAGTTATTTAGACTAGTGCCATTGCTAGAACTCTTTCTTCCTACTAGGTCATGAATCAGTCATTTTCATAAGGAGTTAATCTATCCCTTTAGACATGCATTCTGTGTTGGCAAAGACCAATGGCAGACATGATAGTTTATCTTGCGAGCCTGGGGAATGCCTCAAGTCAGAAGTAGAGTTGTTGCTTAGAGTTTGAGGTTTTATATTTATTAATCGTGGGAAGAAATTCTTAGTCGGTTTGGCCTTCTAAAATAAGCCAATTCAACCAGATGGATAAACTTTTTGGTGACCCCTGGCATAGAACTGGTAATAGAAGTCGGTTGTTTATGGTGCCAGCTCTTGACGGATTCTTGAAGGTGAAAAGCTGGGTTTCAATTTTCTGGAGTATATTTCCATTTCAAAAAAAAAATCTGGAGTATATGATTCCGTATAACTGATAGAAGAGAGCTGTTTTTTTGGATAATCTGTATCTTTCCTGATGTTGAGTCAAAAATATTCCCCTGGGGAGTGCGTGTCTTTTATGTGAGGAAAGTAGTAAATGCAAAAACATTAGCATGTCTTTTTTATCTGTTGTATGAAGAACTAAAAGCAGACAAAGAGAGTTTCACCCATAGGCATCTGCCTTTTTTCCTAGATGAATTGCGCTCTTATTTTTTCTCACTGTAACCTTGGGGGCACCGTCGCTGTCTCACTTTTCCTGTTCAGATTTGTGACCCTTACTTTAGCAATCAAGGTACCTGCAATTAGACCTGAAATTTTATCCCAGACTATGAATCTGTGTCTCATATGGAACTCGAGGACACCATTGTGATTATAAGGAACCTTCATATAGGACTCTGTATCTGAATAAGCAATCAATTCAGTTTTGAGATTCTCTAAAATCTATCTCGTCAAATTGAGTGGATGTTCAGTGGTCATTTTGTATTGGCTCTTGGAGTTGTAATTATTGTGTCTCATTACTTGCAGGCATGCTGGAGAAGTTCGCTGATAATGCACTATGCTAATGC
>NW_017705298.1:0-1153 GCF_001879085.1 Nicotiana attenuata | reverse complement strand
CACCTAGCAACATGGTCGCGGTCATTTGATTTAAGGAACCTTTACCACAATGTCCATGTCTGGGATCGAACTTCATATTTGTCCTTGGTTATATTGTTTAATGGTTAATTTTTAAATTCTTCACCACTTTTGAGTGTTGTGGTTTGCATTTTGGGGCTTGCACAATGACCATTTCTGGCCAGTGAAATACTTTTCAATCAGTCAGGAACTCAAAATTAATGGGACCTGCTGTGTTACACATTTGAACTATATTTTTACACTTTAAATGTTAGAAAGGTTTATTTAATTATCTTTACCATGCCATGTGTAGGTCAATTTCTTTTTCTTGGTCTAAAGCCTGTAAATTCTTTGATTTGTAGTAGTGAGACTTGTACTTTGCTTGCATTGTGTGTTGACTTAGTGATAGCTTTATAGCAAGAGTTTACGGAGAAGTTGCCCGTGGGAGTTAGACTCCAGATTATATGATCATGGTTTGTCCCATATGCAGAAATATCAGTATTATTAATTTTGTGAGTTATATTTTGAGGTAATTCGAATGATAGAATGGATACTGGGCAGGTATTGAGTTGGAGCACATTAGCTACTGATAGATTGAGATTCTTATGATTTAAGGGCCGATGGATAAGGCTTCTAATATTTATATTTGGAGCAATCCAATTGTCAATCCAAAAGCGTATATGGGTACCTCTCGTGATATGCCATTGTAATACAATTTGGAAAATCTTCTATCCATGTATAGGATGTTTCCATAAGATTGAAGTTCGTTTAGTAGGGAGCCTAGGGGTGATAATGTATTTAGAGATTAAAAAGGATGCCCAAGGTGTGTGAGGTTGGTGAAAAAGCCTCCAAGCCATACTGGCTAATATGGCATCATTTTTAGCTCTTAGCCTTTGAATACCCAGTCCACCTTGTTCTTTTGGAGTAGTTATTGTTTTCCAATTTATAATGTGAAGCCTTTTTTTCTGCGAGGTAGAAACCCATAGAAAATTCTTTTGATAGCTTTCTAGTCTATTAATGACATGAGTTGGGAGAGACATAATTTGCATTATATGATTGGGAATGGTGTTTAGAGTTGCTTTGATTAAAGTAGTATGACCTGCCATTATGAGGTGGTTCGTTTTTCAGCCTGCTAACCTATTTTTTAATTATCGAC
>NW_017705297.1:0-1153 GCF_001879085.1 Nicotiana attenuata | reverse complement strand
TTCTTCTTGTTGTTGCTCATTTTTGTGTTGTTCCAGCTCGTGTGGGAGGTTGTTTTAAAGGGTTTATGTTCTGTAAATACTCCCTCAAGTTCTTAATATCAACCCTAGGTGATTTCAAGCCTTCTAAAGTGATTCTAGTGCCAAAACAAAACACTAATTGATTGCTAGTTTCGCTTCCTTGTTGTTGTGGCAGAATTGGAGGGATATTTCGTGGAGAATTAAGGTCAAATTGGAGTTGTTCTTTCTGTATAAAGGTAAGGAACCTCTTAATCTATATGTATTTGAGATTATCCAAGTTACGGCTAAGTCATTGAAGCTAGAACTTGTGAAATATATATCGAAAGGCTTGGTAGTAATGTTATCGGTTGGTGGACTGTTTTGGGATGCTCAATATGATTATTATTGATGTTGTTTGGGCTGTTTGGTGATTGTTTGGAATTGTGTGAAGTCATATATATAGGGGAGGTGCTGCCGTTTCATCGTAAAATAGGTTGTGGTCGATACATAATAGTTATGACGCTTGAATGATAACTACAGTATCGTTTCTCTTATTGTAGACTAAGGAGTCGTGAAAATTTCATAGCTTGAGATTGGGGCAGTATATACAAGGTATGTTAAGGCTCTCCTTCATTCTTTTGGCATGATCTAAAGTGAAACGAACATAAACGATACGCTATTTCATAATGAATCTACTCCTAGCAACTAAGGTTGTCCATGTTATTCTTTCCTTACAAAGTTATTCCAAGAAAGCATATATGATCCTTGAGTCCTAGTGAAGTTCATATTGATGGCATGATGTCCATAATGTTAATCGATGGTGCAATGACTTTATGTCACTCCAAAAGGTTTAGAACGTGACTCCATGAGTCCAGCATGCATTATATACGTATCTACTTTACTCTACCGAGCCGCGCTATAGTCGGCCGGGTATGGCACCTATTGTGCAACCACTGATCAGTTGGGTTTACCGAGCTCCACGTGGCCGGGTATGTTTTTACCGAGTCCTCTTTGAGGCCGGGTATGATATGATGATGATGATGCCCACAGAGGCGTATGTTTTTAAAAGTTTATGTATATATATGTATTATGCATTTCATGTCAGTAGCCCCCAGAGGCACTCAGATGTTACAGGTTGTATCTCCTCTATCTCTCT
>NW_017705296.1:0-1153 GCF_001879085.1 Nicotiana attenuata | reverse complement strand
GTGCTAGAGCCGGATTTTTCTGGCCAACGGTATTTAAGGATTCTCACTTATGGGTCAAGAGTTGCAATGAATGTCAACGCACCGGGAACATTTCCCGGCGTCACGAGATGCCCATGAACCCAGTTCAAGAAGTGGAAGTGTTTGATGTTTGGGGGATAGATTTCATGGGTCCCTTCGTCAGCTCCTATGGCAATAAATACATTCTTGTTGCTGTAGATTACGTGTCCAAGTGGGTGGAAGCTGCTGCATTACCAACCAATGATGCTAAGGTGGTAGTCGGGTTTCTAAAGAAGAACATATTCAACCGCTTTGGGACACCACGTGCAATTATCAGCGATGGAGGAACTCATTTCTGTAACCGGGCCTTTGAGAAGTTGTTGGCTAAATATGATGTGCGCCACAAGGTGGCTACTCCGTACCACCCACAGACCAGTGGACAGGTTGAGGTGTCCAACAGAGAGATCAAGAGCGTATTGACAAAAACTGTAAATGCTACAAGAACTGACTGGTCAAGGAAGCTGGATGATGCGCTATGGGCTTACAGGACAGCATTCAAGACACCAATTGGGATGTCACCATATAAGTTGGTGTTTGGGAAGGCTTGTCACCTACCTGTAGAACTGGAACATAAAGCGTGGTGGGCACTGAAACAGCTGAATTTAGACTTGGAAGCTGCGGGCACGTCAAGAGTCACAGAATTACATGAGCTAGAGGAGTTCCGGTATCTTGCTTTTGAGAGCACAAGGCTATATAAAGAGAGAATGAAGAGGCTTCACGATCAGAACATCATTGAACGAAATTTCAAACCGGGAGACAAGGTACTACTTTATAACTCAAGACTGCGGTTATTCCCAGGAAAGCTAAAGTCAAGGTGGTCTGGACCATTTCGCGTGGTTGAAGTGTTTCCTTCCGGAGCTGTGGAAGTTTCTACTGAAGATGACTCTCGTACATTTAGAGTCAATGGTCAGCGGTTGAAATTGTATGTGGGCATGAACGAGCCTAAGGAGATGACCGAGCTGCATTTGAATGAACCCCTGAGGTCGAGCGAACCTTAATTTCGCTCACTTGAGTCGTGCCGCGACGTTAAATCAGGCGCTACGTGGGAGGCAACCCATGACATTGTTGTAATTGTGACCTTTGTAATCTATTTAAA
>NW_017705295.1:0-1153 GCF_001879085.1 Nicotiana attenuata | reverse complement strand
ATTTATTTTCAAGTTTTAGCAATCAGAAGCCCGCCTGGAGAACAGAGGCATTTATTTTAAGTTTTTAGCAATCAGGAGCCCGACTGGAGAACAGAGGCATCTATTTTCATCTTTTAGCAATCAGGAGACCGCCTGCAGAAAAGAGGCATTTATTTCAAGTTTTAGCAATTAGGAGCCCGCCTGGAGAACAGAGGCATTTTGTTTCAAGTTTTAGCAATCAGGAGCCCGCCTGGAGAACAGAGGCATTTATTTTCAAGTTTTTAGCAATCAGGAGCCCACCTGGAGAAAAGAGGCATTTATTTCAAGTTTTTAGCAATCAGGAGCCCGCCTGGAGAACAGAGGTATATATTTCAAATTTTAGCGATCAAAGCATCACTCGGAGAAATGGTAAAACATCTCATATCACAATTCAAGGCAACAACAAAAGAATTCCATCAAGAGAATACAAGTTCACAAGGCAACGAGAACTACAAGAGCAAGTTTGACGACATAGATAGGACTTTTGTAATTCATAGATCATAGCTTAAGGTCTAGCTTCTTTTTATTTCGACACGGTGTAATAAGGGGGTCCAGTAAGCAGCAGCAGCAGCAACAGTGAAACCACAGCTTCATGGTAGTCCCAGCTACCAGACCTTCCCGAACTACACTGACCTGATTCCTTTTTAGCCAAGGATATGTAGGCAACCTCAGAAGCAGGGTGCGGTCAAACTTTTCAAAAATGCTTCACACGGAGTATTCAAACGGGCAAAAATCGCTCGTATCCGCTCACTTATCTTTGCGCAAAAACTCTTCGTATTTCCGAGCAAAGAGGGGCAGCTGTGAGCACGTGATTTTTGCCCTATATGAATTACTCCCATAATTTCAAACAAAATAATTTCTTTTCACTATTTTTGTTGATTTTCGTGGCATTTCATGTTAATTGTTTGCATTTTTGTCTGTGCATTTTAACTCATATAAAATACAAAATATATGCATTGCATTTAGGGTTTAATTTTATATGTTTTGGAATTAATTAGTAATTAGGAGTTTAAAAAATAAAAAACATCATCACAACAATAGTTTACTTTTCCCTCTAGTTTTATTTTGGAATTTTAGTAGTCTTTCTTTTATTTTGGTATTTAATTATCAGTGGTAATTGTCATTTAGAGCTATT
>NW_017705294.1:0-1153 GCF_001879085.1 Nicotiana attenuata | reverse complement strand
ACAGATAAACAGTTTGGAATTCAAAACTCAACGTAAATTTCAAAATTGTTTGCATACCATTATTTCCTGATTTTTGGCAGTCATTTAACCCTGGTTAATACTTTTCAACACAAATTAGTCACGGTCTAAACCTGAATGTATTTCCAATGTTCATTTCTGATTTCAATTAATCAATATGACAAGCACACTAAGGTAATCAATCCTTATGGTCACAAATGACACTTTGAATTTCAGTGAGAGACACACAAGCTGTTTCCAGATTCAAGTCAAGGCAATATGTTCTAATGTTTTTAATAACACTAAACCATCACTATTAAGCCACTGTTACACCCTGAACGTAAATCTCAAACATGGCAATAAACTAGAACTAATCGCATCTAATATTATTCAACAGGTTAACCATAGAATTCGACAGAAACGCAGCAGTTCAGTACGGTCTATAAAGTCCTAATTAATACACTTTAAAATATCGTTCAAAGGACTCACTTAAACTGGATTTCTTAAGCTAAACAACAACAGCAGAAAGTATATGTGCAAATAGGCAAAGCTTCATCATTCAACTTCAAATTGTGTTCATGCATGTTAATACAAGCTTCCACATCACTTGAGCCTAAGAATATACCTGGAAATTAGAACAAAAGTGAAGAAGAGGGAAGTCAGCTAAAGCAGTAACGAACAACAGCCCAAATTCAAAGCAGCTAGATCACTTTCAAATCCAAAAATACCACAGCAAACCCAGGAATGACTAGCAGCAGATTAAACACCAAAAGCAGACGAAACCAGATATGATTGGACCAAAATACACTCGAAATCAACCAGAAGTCCCTGAACTTGAACCAAACAAGATCTAGAAGATACTCAAACCATTTTTAACCCTCTGTTGAACTGAAAAACTTGATCTACAAGTGAAATTCAAACTTAATCCAAGAGAGTTCCCATAGAGCAGTATTTTATGGAGTTTTCTCCTGTTTTTTGTTTTGGTTTTTGACTTTTTTGAATTTTCAAACTTCAGATCTGTGAAAACTTGTAGAACACTTTGGGGGGGGGGGAATTTTAGGCCCCAAACTCGTGAATCAAGGCAAATGAATGCCTATTTATAGGTGAACTTAGGGTCCAATTTCAGAATTTTCCTTTACCCATTAGTCCCTATTTT
>NW_017705293.1:0-1153 GCF_001879085.1 Nicotiana attenuata | reverse complement strand
TCAAATTCAGTTTCCATGTAGACCTAATTGATGCAAATTTGATTACCTAGTTTGTTTCTTGAGTTTTTTTCTAACTAAAAAGAAAGTAAACATGTACAGTATACTTCATCTTTTAGATGTTAAAAAATAATGTCCAAGTAAACCTAGAGTAATCATCAACAAGCACCATCACATGTCTTTTACCACCTCTGCTTAATATTCTCATTGGACCACAGAGATCCATATGGACCAGTTCCATCATTCTGGTGGTGCTTACCACTTTCTTGCATTTTAAAAGAAGGATCTTACCTGCTTCCTCCTTGCACAAGCCTCACAAACTTTGTCTTCCTTGAACTTGATGTTAGGCAGCCCTATCACCATATCCTTGGAGACTAATTTGTTGAGTTGACTCAGACTTACATGTCCAAGTCTCTTGTGCCAAAGGAGGGGATCATTGTCCAACACACTTAAGCAAGTGAATTCATCTTCTGAAAGTGTGGACAAATCTATATGCATGTATTGTTTACTCTTTTTCCCTGCAAAACAATCTTGTCAGTGGTAATATTAATCACAGAATATTTGGTAGTGGTGAATGCTACCAAGTTACCTTTATCACATAATTGCGATACACTGATTAGACTTTACTTTAGGCCATCTATCAAGTAGACATTCTCAATAGAGTGATAAACAGTCTTACCTACCTTTCCAACCCCAATGATCTCACCTTTCTTCCCATTTCCAAAGGAGACATTACCTCCTTTGAGGTCCTCAAGTGAAAGGAACTGGTTCTTGCTTCTTGTCATATGCTTTGAACAGCCACTATCCATGTACAATATTTGGCTGCTCCCTTTCACTTGGACCCATAAAAGGAAATCAGGGGTTAGTCTTAGGAACCCAAACAAGTTTGGGTCCCTTTCTATAGGCAAAAGGGTGAATCAGATTCTTTTTAGCCCAACCTGGCAGCCTATTTTTCCCTTGAAAAAATTCTTTATTCTTTTTACTAGCCTTTTCTTTTGCAATACATTCAAATTTATAGTGACCAGTTTTACCACTGTGTGTGCAAATTTTGTTCTCAGGAAGTGTGAGGTACTTGCTTTTGGGATCCCACTTAGGTGCAGGGGTCCCATATCCAAGTCCTCTCTTATTGCTACTATGGTGTTCATGTAGCCTATGT
>NW_017705292.1:0-1153 GCF_001879085.1 Nicotiana attenuata | reverse complement strand
CGATTGCACTCACTCTCACACCTCTCCGTAGAAAGAGTGATTTTGCCCAATTGACTCTCTCGAAACCAATTGGGTAGGCCTACAAGCCCAAGCAACTAGGGGTTCAAGTTGGGTAATTACTCTCTCGAGGTTTAACCCGTTAATTGGGACTACCATTCTCATGGGTCCATCCCAGTTCCTTGTTGGGTTAATTTTGGAGTCATAGACACTCTTTCTCAAGAAGAGTCAAGACCCACTAAGCTAGACTTAGTGTTTGCAACCACCAAATCCTTGTTAAATTATAAAATTAACCCAAATAGCAAACACCCAACATCATTCAAGCATTAAACAATCACACCCATTAATTACCCACACTAGGGTTGAGCCATAACCCTAGCTAATGGGTTTAGCTAGACATAATAGCAACAGAAATTGAAGAAGTAGTAGATAAAATCAACATATTAATTAACTAGGATGTTAATCTACAAGAATCCACGATAAAACAAGATGAAAATGCCCAAAATAGGCTAAAACTTGAGTCTCACGAGTGCTGCTGCTATCTGATATCTAATTCTTAACCTAGAAATAATAAAATATTCTATTTATACTAGGCTAGAAAAACTGGACAAAAATACCCCTGCGGGGGTGGCGCGGACCGCGCAGAAATGCAGCGCGGCCGCGTAGGGGTCTTGGTCTTCGATCACTCACTTCTGAAGCTGGGGACGCGGATCGCGTAAGAGGTAGCGCGGCTGCGCAGGCTAATGGGCGCGGACCGCGCAACAATGAAGCGCGACCGCGTGGACACAAGCGCTGACTGCGTAAAAAGGAGCGCGGACCGCGCATGGATACCCTTGAAATGTTTACTCTCTGAATCTCCTAGCGCGGCCACGCAGCAAAACAGTGCGGTCCGCCCTAGGTCCTTTTGTCCCTACTTCAATGATTTTTGACACTTGAGCAGGTTTCACTCCGTTTCGAGCCGATTTTTGACTTTTGTCATCTTGTCGCTCAAACCTGCAATCAAGCGCACTTTGTAAGCATTCTGGGTCTATTTTATGACAATTCATACATAAAGCATAGGCAAGTATGGGCATAAAACGTGTTAAAATCACAGTTATCAATCAGCTCAGCAATTCAAACAAAAAAACCCTGACTTCCTTCAACAGTCTAAAAACCC
>NW_017705291.1:0-1153 GCF_001879085.1 Nicotiana attenuata | reverse complement strand
GTTCTATGCGATCGCAGAGATAGGATCACGATCGCGTAGGTGTGCGAAGCTGTGCATCGCGAACGCTTGGCTGAGGTCGCGTTCGCGTAGAAGGATTTGGAGTTGTAGTGAGGTGAAGGAATTGCTCTACGCGATCGCGTGGGGCTGGGCGCGTTCGGATAGTTATGAGAGGCTGTGATCCGCGATCGCGTGGGTGATTCTGCGTTCGCGTAGGGTTAATGTATGGGGCAGTCCGCTTTGTGCTTCGCGATCGCGAGGCCATTTCCGCGATCGCGACGAAGGAAATCTGGGCAGCAGTGTTAAATTTCAAAATCGAGGGTTTGAACCCATTTTTCATATTTTGAGATAGAGACCACGGATTTGGGCGATTTTGGAAGGGATTTTCAGAGAGTTGATTGGGGTAAGTGTTTCTCACTTGGTTTTGGTTAAATCCCATGATTCTGCCTTTAATTTTGTCATCTAATTTGTGATTTGAGATGAAAAATTAGGGAAGAAGATGAAGTATTCTTGAGTTTTGAATTTGGGGGTTTTGAATGGGATTTTATTGTCGAATTTGAGTAAATTTGATATGGTTAGACTCGTGAGTGAATGGGCTTTCGGGTTTTGTGACTTTTGTCGGATTCCGAGATGTGGGCCCGGGGTTCGGGTTTGAGCCAATTTCGGGTTTTGAGTCCAATTTAGTAGTGTTTCTTGTGCAATTGATTCCTTTTGCATATATTAATGGTATTGTACTGATTGTGGGCTAGATTCGGGGCATTTGGAGGCCGATTCGAGAGGCAAAAGCATTGCGGATTAGAGATTTGCTCGGGTTGAGGTGAGTAACAGTTGTAAATCTAGTCCTGAGGGTATGAAACCCCTGATTTGATGTTATGTGATTATTATGGAGGTGACGCACATGCTAGGTGACGAGCGTGTAGGAGTGCACCGAGGGAATTGTGACTTGGTCCGTCCCGTGGGAACTGCAAAGTTAAACAACATGTCGTGAGCCATATGCTCTCTATGTGTTATGGAAAATTTATTGTAAATCATGTTAGAAACCATGTCTAGGATATGTGTTGGTACTGTTGGGTCCCACAGAGGCCGCGTTAATTGTTGAATTGCCTGTTATGTGCTATTTGTACTCAGTCACAGTTTATACTCGCATATCATATCT
>NW_017705290.1:0-1154 GCF_001879085.1 Nicotiana attenuata | reverse complement strand
ATAAGCAGTTGGACATTAATGAAGGAGCTAGTTCGAAATCATTTATTATTCATATCCCTATTTTTGTGAAGGAATAGCACATTATTTCTTAGTTGGATGATCCCTTAGGGAGACCAAGAAATCCATACAAAATCAGTGGGTTAGGGTTGACTGAGACTATTTTACGTACTTGACAATGATATATTGCAATTTAAATTTGCACGTACAAAAATAGATAGAAAATAGGAGTACTATTATTGGATTCAAACAGATTAACCTAAAAATTATGTATCCGTTTATTTGCTAGTTTATTTCAGTATCAGATTATTTGCTTGAGAGATTATTGAGGCTTAATATATATTGAATTAAATTGCAGGTAATGTCAAGGGAGGCAAACCAATTTAACCTAGGAGAAGCGAGATATTATACAGTGATAGTATGGACCGTCATTATTTGGCAATGCTTCTTTGTCGGTGTTATTGGAGTTATTTACTGCTCTTCTTCTTTGATGTCTGGTGTTATGATTGCAGTTCTACTCCCTGTTACGGAGGTATTAGCTGTAGTTTTCTTCAACGAAAAGTTTTCAGGTGAAAAGGGGCTTGCTCTGTTCCTTTCTCTTTGGGGTTTCGTCTCATACTTTTATGGGGAACAAAATCCCAAAAGCCAAATCCTTCTCGCGAACGCGAGAGGACCCTCGCGGACGTGAAGAACAACACCAGATACCAGCTTCAGCTATTGCAAAACAGCCCGAAATGATCCGAAACCACCCGAAGGCCCCCGGGACTTCAACCAAACATGCCAACCAATCCTAAAACATCATTCAAACTTGTTCCAAATCTTCAGAACGCTCAAAACAACATCAAAACACAAATTTTACATCGGATTCAAGCCTAAGAATTTCAAAATCTCTCAAATTACGCTTTTGATCAAAAAGTCTATCAAAGCTCGTCCGAATGACCTGAAATTTTGCACACAAGTCACATTCAACACTACAAAGCTACTCCAACTTCCGGAATTCCATTCCGGCCCTCGGATCAAAATCTCACTATCGAACCGGAAACTTCAAATTTCCAATTTTCTCAAGAACGATCCGATTCAGGTCGTTTCAATCCCGTCTCTTACAACTTCAGAGACTTATCTTAAATCACATATAACGACCTGTACCAGGCGCCGGA
>NW_017705289.1:0-1154 GCF_001879085.1 Nicotiana attenuata | reverse complement strand
CTAGTTAGCATTAATTAGAGTTTAATTTTAGTTTTGCTGGTTGGTTATAACTGATTTAGGTTCACTAGGATTAACTATAGTTAACTTTTAACTCAAGTAAAGGGTTTGTTTGAGTTAGTAATTTTGGGATTGATCAAGGGTAATTTAGGCATAGAAAAGGGTAGTTTTATTAGGAATAGTAATTTTTAAAGTAGGGAAGGGATAGTATAGGAATTGTAATGGGTATAGGACTTTCTAGAATAGACTTTAGTATAGTTTTCAATAAAATAGGTGTTGTAACTTGGGTAGCAAGTTAAAAAATAAGGGACTAAAAGCTGAAAATGAGTAAGGACCAAAAAGAAAACTGAAAATCTGAAGGTAGCCCTAGACTTTGCCTATAAAAGGGCACACCATTGCCTTGTTTAAGAAGTTTTGAACAATCTGAAAATTCCCCAAAAACCATCCCTACAGATCTGATTCTAAAAATTTGAGTTTCAAATTCAAAGAAAAATTCAAAAATTGGATTCTGTGGTTCAAACTTCTTTTAGATATTCATTCCTTCAGAAGAAAACCAAAAACAAACGAGAAATGCACTAGAAAACTCCGAAAACACTGTTTCAATTGAATCTCCTAGGGTCATTTTTAAGTTTTAGGCATTAATGTTCATTTTTGGGTTATACCTTGGAGAGCTGAGCTCATTAGCGTTCCTGGATCCATTTTTCTAGCTTATTTGAGTCTACTTGGGTTGCTCCTGGTTGATTCATTGACTGATTTCCTGCTGTGATATTGCTGACTCATAGCTGCATTTTGAACTGCTGCTGATACCTCCTTTTTATTGTATTTCAATTCCCAGGTACTCACTTTGCTTCTACGCAGATGTATAGCCTCTATTTGCAAGTGAATACAAATCATCGCACACTTTCATGCTCCGTTAGCTGACTGCATGCCTACTGCCTTTCATATCTGGATAAATTGCTGTGATTTGTAATTAATTAGGAATTGATATGTGTAATTGTAGAGATCAGTTTAACTTTACCACTGATTGCTCAGATTGTATAATTAGGACTGATTTAACTAATTTGAACTGTTATAGGACTCTTAATTTGTATTGGATTGTTGATTGATCATTAGCTTAGCATATTTCGTTTGGTGAACAGCTTAGCCTTCGATTTTAT
>NW_017705287.1:0-1154 GCF_001879085.1 Nicotiana attenuata | reverse complement strand
AACCAATATTGAATCAACATAGAACGAATTCTAAATCAAAACTAAAAACGAACCAGAATCAAATAGTCAGTCATGACAACGAAACCAGAAACAAAATTAAACAAAGACTAAAAATGAAAATTAACTAGAAATTAACAAACATGAGAACAGAAACAACAGAAGGGGTTTAAACAAGAAGAAAAGGAAACTAAACAAAGAAAAAAGAAACAAAGAACTCACTCCTTATTTTCAGATTACAAAAAAAAATTGGACAGTCTCCAGTGGGATTTGAGCACCATTGATATTGAATTCATCACGAGGGAAGCCGAGGGGACCATGCGGTATCAATTTGGAGTTAGTTTGGAGCAAGTTTAGGGTTTTGGCCGGAAAATTTCAATTCAATATTCGAGCAGTTCCGGCCATGTTCGAAGGACGGGGCTTGGGGGGTTTGATAGAGGAGGTCACGGCGGTTCTACGGTGTTAATTTGATGGTGAACGGAGAAAGTTGAGTTTTTGGCCGGAAAACTTCGACTTAAGATTCGAGGAGTTCGGTCAGTGTTTGAAGGAAATGGCTTGGGTATTTGGGATGAGGGGGTTGAGGTGAGTCTATGGTGTTCATGGGGTGGGGTTTGGACGCCGGCGCCGCCATTAACGGTGGTGGGAAATGAGGGCGGCGTCGTTAGGGTTTCTGATGAGGGGTGAGTGAGGGAGACGAGACGGGGGTATGGGGGGTCGATTAGGACAGTTAAATATTAGTGACTAACCCGTTCTGAGCCATTGATTTGATCAACCTCGACGGCTGGGATTGCTTGACGCCAAAACGACGTCGTTTTGAGTCCATTGGGGCAGGCCGGGCATGGGGCGTTTGGGCCTGGGTCAAACGGGGTTGGGTAGGGATGGATTGGGCTAAAATTTATCAATTAAAATGGCCCAGTTCGGTTCTCTTATTAAGACATCTCTTTTTTTTTTTTTAATTTAATTTCTTTTGTTTTCTCCCTTTTTATTTCTTTTATTTATTTTGTATTTCATTTTGTATTTTCCTGATTTTATTAAAATGTCAAAAAAAACTTTTTTGAAACCTATTATTCAAATTAGCTAATAATCCTAAATAGTTTAAATCTATTCGTGACAATTTCAACTAATTAACAATTAAAAATGTCAAAAAGTCGGACTAT
>NW_017705286.1:0-1154 GCF_001879085.1 Nicotiana attenuata | reverse complement strand
TTTTCGAAAATTCATTTCATACAGTCAGGTGCTACCTAGGGCAACTCGAGGGGACTTCCAGAGCGGAGCAGAGACGGCCGACAGACGAAGCAAGAACCAACCTCCCCCATGAAACTTACAATTTTTCTTTGAACGCATGTACATTTGACGATAGCATTCGTACACAAAGAAAAATCACCATCCATTCGGCAGTTAAACGCAAACATGTCCTAGCTAAGATATACTCCACCCTTATCTGTTATTTTCTCTTTGCATGAGTCTAATCCTTGACTCCATATTTGCATGAGTCTAAGCCCTGACTCCATACTTGCATTAGTCTAATCTCTGACTCCACATTTGCATGAGTCTAATCCTTGACTCCATATCTGCATGAGGCTGATCCTCGCCTCCATATGTGCATAAGACTAAGCCATGTCCCGCATCTTGCATGAGGTTAAGATCTACCTCCACATTTGCCTTCTCTTTGCACGAGTCTAATCCTTGACTCCACATCTGCATGAGTCTAAGCCCTGACTCCATACCTGCATAAGTCTAAGCACTGCCTTCTCTTTGTATGAGTCTAATCCTTGACTCCGTATTTGCTGAGTCTAAGCCCTAACTCCATCTTTGTATGAGTCTAATCCTTGACTCCATCTTGCACGAGTCTGATCCCTGACTCCACATTTGCATGGGACTAAGCCATGTCCCGCATCTTGCATGAGGTTAAGCTCTACCTTCACATTTGCCTTCTCTTTGTATGAGACTAAGCTCTATCTCCAATCTTGCATGAATCTAATCCCGGACTCCATATTTGCACGGGACTAAACATTGTCCCTCTTTACACCAATGCTGCTCTATTTTCTACTAACCATCTACTTAATTTTCGATCGGGATAAGCTTTGCCTTTCATTTCACAAGACTAAGCCTTGTCTTGTTGCGTCATACTATTGCATTACATGGGCTGAAATATCGCCAATCTGTCCAAAGGCGTCATAGTCTAAAGGCATCATCCTCATAGCCGGAAGACACCATGCCATGGCCTGAGGATCTCTCAAATTTGCAATCATTATTCAAAGGCGTCATGGTTCGGAGGCACCATTTTCGTGGCCCGAGAACATCATTTCATGGCCTGCGAATCCCTCACTAAACAATTCATGGCCCAGGATGTCATGGTT
>NW_017705285.1:0-1154 GCF_001879085.1 Nicotiana attenuata | reverse complement strand
GCGGTGAAGTCTACGTGCAAATCGGGAAAGAGACAAAGGAAATCCTAATTATAGTTCACCAATGATTAGTTTTCTTCGCCATAAATCCAAGTCTGGCATATCCTTAAGGCAAATGACGTTAATTTCCAATTCGTTGGAATTGACCAAAGTTTGGATGAAAACCATTATAAATACTCAAAGTTTGCTTGGATAATTATAGGATATAAGTGCTGGGTTGCAAATTGCAAATGGACGTTGCATGGGGCGTCTTTGAGGAACATGCACACGTGATTTTTTTTTACTTCAAGTCTAGTTTTTGAAGTTCGTAAGACAAGTCTTGAAGTAGGGGGCATTTGTAAGCATGTAAAATTTATTGGATTTAAATCCAATAAATAATTTGGATTATATTTTAAATATACTAGTCCAAATAAATATAGGGGCTAATATAATTGAATTAATTATATAAGTCCAATATATATGGATTAAATAAATAAGTCTTAATCCATTGGGCTAGCCCGTTTAGTTGGGCTAAAGTGATGAGCCCACTTCATTAAGCCCAAGATGTCATCTTCCTAGAGGCCCAGTTTGGTGCCACGTGTCAAATGACGTGGCGCGCCAAGTCAAGCGGAAGAGCCAATAGGACCATGCCACATGTCAAAATGACAAGGCATGCCCAGTCACACTGAAAGGCCAATTAAATCGCGCCACGTGTGCAAGTGACATGTTCTGGCCAATCAAATGCGGCCATGTCACATTTCAATTTGATTGGTCGAAAAGAGTTTGTTCTTATCATAACTCTTCCCTCCCACAACTATAAATAGGGGTCTTCATAACTCAGAAAGGAGACCAGAAGTTATAACAAGAAGCAAGAAAGAGCTCGTGGATCAAACACTACAAATTTCTCCACAAGTTTCAAGTTTCAAGCTTCAAGCAATCAAGTTCAAGTTCAAGAACGAAGGACAAATCAAGTTCAAGCTCAAGAACGAAGACCAAATCAAGTTCAAGTCCAAGCAATCAAGCTCAAGAACAAGTCATCGTTCGTGGCAACAAACATAGATTCAAGATCAAGCTCAAAGGCCCTTGAATTTATTTACCATTGAAAAGAAGAATCAGAGGATTCATAGAGATTGTAACACTCAAATACTCGAAATAAAATACTACGATTTTTGCGTAAT
>NW_017705284.1:0-1154 GCF_001879085.1 Nicotiana attenuata | reverse complement strand
ACTCTAATCAATAGTCTATAAAAATCTAGTTAAACTTATTTTAAGACTTGAATTAATCAAAACGTATCCTGAGAATTATTATTATTAAACTAAGAACAGTACACCAACAATCGGGCAAATAATAATGAAAAAGAATTGTCATGATATGAAATAAAATCAAAATTTAATCATGCCACATTACAGTCAGAATCCACAGAACAAAAATAGGACAACAAATAAAAATCTAAAACAAAGAGAGAACAGAAGGAAAAATAAAAGAAAAATGGAATACCTCTGGACTCGGATTCAGACTCGACTCTGGTAGATTTCTTGGCCTTATTTAGGTTAAAACCGTCCTTAATCATGTGTTTTCATAAGAAAACACATGATTAAGGGCTATTATCACCCAAAACTCACAAAATACCCCAAAACCAAGTGAGCAATTAGGGTTCTGGGTTAGTTTCTAGATCTAAGATTTGAACCGCTTGAGGAAGATTTGAAGCCTATTGACTGTAAATTTGGAAGGAGAAGGGTGAGGAGAAGCTTTGGTGTAATTTTGGGATGGTGTGGGACGACCGCCACCGGACACGGCGGAGACGGCGAGCATGTTTGAATTATTTGAGGCGTTGGAGGATGATTTGAGGAAAAATATGATCGTATTCATAACAAGGGGACTGAGATGGTATGGTGGTGTGAATTTGGGTGCCTTTGGACGTCGGCCGCTGCCGTGAGGCGATTTCCGGCGGCGGCGTGAGGCGGAGCCGGCGGGGACAGGGGGTACGAGGAAGAGAGGTTGGTCTTTAGGGTTTGGGAATTATTTGGACACTTTTATGTAACAACGGTATCAATTGAGGGCCGTTGGATTAAAGAAAATGGACGGCTTGGATTATTTGACGCGAAACGGCGTCGTTTAGGAGGGACGGGTATTTGGACCGGGTAATGGGGAGATTGGGCTGGGGAAATGGGTGTGTTCTGATCCGATTTTGGGGTCTCTTTGGGCCGAAACATCCATGGCCCAAATTCAAACCTTTTAATTCTTTATAAATGTTTTCTTTGTTTTCTTTTCTTTATTCCTTTTTTATTTTGTATTTATTTTATTTATTATTTATATTTTCCTGATTTTTATTAAATGCCAAATCAACAAATAAAACCCAAATTGATTTCTAGAATTATAT
>NW_017705283.1:0-1154 GCF_001879085.1 Nicotiana attenuata | reverse complement strand
ACAAGTGCTGGAAAGCCATATGGTCACCTTTTATGAGGACGAGCTGCCACCTGAAGGGTTGGGGCACAACAAAGCACTGCACATCACCGTGCAATGCAAAGATTATTTCATTACCAGGATCCTGATCGATGGAGGTTCCAGTCTTAACATTTGTCCGCTAGTAACACTCCAGAAGTTGGGTAAAGGGCTGCATGAGATAAAGGATGGAGCAATCAATGTGAAAGCCCTAGATGGTTCTCCGAGATCCACCATTGGTGAGATTAGTCTGTGCCTGCAGATGGGACCAACCTGGTTCGAGGTCGATTTCCAAGTAATAGATGTACCACCGTCTTACAACTTGCTGCAGGGACGGCCATGGATTCATGCTGCTGGGGCCGTAGCATCAACACTGCATCAGGGAGTAAAGTTTGAATGGAATCACCAGGAAGTGATGATTCACGGCGACGGTAAAAACCCTATATACAGTCGCCAGACTATTCCGGCAATCGAGGGAAGAAGGAAGCTGGGTGCGGTCCTTACTACCCACTAGAGCAGCCAATACCGCATCTGGAGCAGACCTTCCAACAGGCCGACATTATTTATGGGTCAGATGAAAAAGAAGCACTTGCAGCAGTGAAGAACTTGTTTCTAGAGGACAGTGATGTGGACTGTTGCATTATTATCGAGGAGGAGGGGGAGGAAGGCCCTTCCATACAGGCCGTGAGCACAAGGGCACATCTCAAGAATTGGACCATCAGGACAACCAGAGCCCGACGAGCCTCGGGGTAGCAAGGCAAAAACAAGCATTATTCACTGTTTTTTTTACTAAATGATTTTCTTTTCGCATTTTTCAATTCCCGCAATAAGATTCTTTGATGTTCAAAAAAGTTATTCACTTTATCAAAAGCATTTTTGGTTTTCTTATGAATTAATATTTATTACTATCGTTTTCTCTCATTACTTTACCTATACAGCATTACTATTACTTGTCTTGATGAACCAATGACTGTGACATGCAATGAGACAACGAAACAAACGGACATGGAATCAGAGGAAGACGACATACCTGACTAGATTGTCAAAGAAGTTGAGAACTTTGAGAATAGGCCTAAGTCCAACCTGGACGAGACCGAAATGTCAAACTGGGAGATTCAGAAAATATCAAGGAAACGTGA
>NW_017705282.1:0-1154 GCF_001879085.1 Nicotiana attenuata | reverse complement strand
GAAACAACTATGGAGTGGAGACCCTATGTCTAAAATAAATTCAACTAGGAGTGGAGACCCTATGTTGGAAAGGCGACTAGGGAGTGGAGACCCTATGTTGGAAAAGCGACTATAGAGTGGAGACCCTATGTCTAAAATAATTTCAACTAAGGAGTGGAGACTCTATGTTGGAAAGGCAACTAGGGAGTGGAGACCCTATGTCTAAAATAAAATCAACTAGGGAGTGGAGACCCTATGTTGGAAAAGCGACTAGGGAGTGGAGACCCTATGTCTAAAATAAAATCAACTAGGGAGTGGAGACCCTATGTTGAAAAATGACTAGGGAGTGAAGACCCTATGTCTAAAATAAAATCAACTAGGGAGTGGAGACCCTATGTTGGAAAAACGATTATGGAGTGGAGACCCTATGTCTAAATAAATCAACTAGGGAGTAGAGACCCTATGCCTAAAATAAATCATCTAGGGAGTGGAGACCCTATGTTGGAAAAGCATACTAGGGAATGGAGACCATATGTCTAAAATAAACTCAACTAGGGATTGGAGACCCTATGTTGGAAAAATGACTAGGGAGTGGAGACCTATGTCTAAAATAACTTCAACTAAAGAGTGGAGAACCTATGTCTAAAATAAATCTACTATGGAGTGGAGACCCTATGTTGTAAAAATGACTAGGGAGTGGAGACCCTATGCCTAAAATAAATTAACTAGGGAGTGGAGACCCTATGTTGGAAAAACGTAATAGAGATTGGGGACCCTAGGCTACCATGATTTTGAATTTTCCTTCTTCTTCTTCTTCTTATTTTTTTTTCTTTTTTTATTTATTATTATTTTTTTTATTTCATGGAATGAGTGAATGCGGGAAAGAATTTTGGAAGGGACTTCCCTTTTTGGATTGTTGCTGCAAAGCTGTTTCTAGCCCTTGCGTAGTTTCTTTTTGGTCGCACCAGCATCTTGGAAGGTTTCTTTTAATTACACATGTTTCCTGTTTTCAGATAAAGAACAAGTGTTAGTTTGAAACGGTGGTTGGTTTTGTGGCCTTGAGTGTTTTGATCTCGGCCCAACTCTTTTTATGAAATCCTTTACAGCTTGCTGGCTTTCTGGAGACCGATCTCTCTTTTAACCAGGGGCTTTGACTTTCCAAACTTTCATACTAT
>NW_017705281.1:0-1154 GCF_001879085.1 Nicotiana attenuata | reverse complement strand
GGCATGTGTGGCTAGGTTGGATCCCTGCTTGAGCAGCGACGTCCTAGCCCGCATGCCATCTCAGACATGGCACAAGCGCAAATTAGGCTTGTTCGGCGTCGGTTTTCTGTGTTGCATACCTAATGCCAAGGCATTATCAAGCACAATCGGTTGCCTTTCGCCCCTCGCGTTCGACGTGCGGGGTGAACCAAAAGCTGCAGTTGTGTCCCAAGTCGTCCTTGCTTCGCCCTGCGATGGCTTGGTCCACGACTAGTATGCTCGGACTCTCGGATTCGGTAAACGCAATGGGCATGGGGTCTTCATTGGCTCCTATCTGCCCAAAGAATGCTCCTTACGAATGACGGTCGTGCTCGTCTTGGACTTGGACGTGCCCTTTGGGTCGGCCATGCTCATGCGACGCCGGCGTCAATGAGGAATGCTACCTGGTTGATCCTGCCAGTAGTCATATGCTTGCTCAAAGATTAAGCCATGCATGTGTAAGTATGAACAAATTCAGACTGTGAAACTGCGAATGGCTCATTAAATCAGTTATAGTTTGTTTGATGGTATCTACTACTCGGATAACCGTAGTAATTCTAGAGCTAATACGTGCAACAAACCCCGACTTCTGGAAGGGATGCATTTATTAGATAAAAGGTCGACGCGGGCTCTGCCCGTTGCTGCGATGATTCATGATAACTCGACGGATCGCACGGCCATCGTGCCGGCGACGCATCATTCAAATTTCTGCCCTATCAACTTTCGATGGTAGGATAGTGGCCTACCATGGTGGTGACGGGTGACGGAGAATTAGGGTTCGATTCCGGAGAGGGAGCCTGAGAAACGCCAAACCTACCAATTCGATACAACTCAACATAGCTGAACAACATATAAATAAGCATAGATGTGGGAAATGTGGCTATAACTCTCAGAACGAACGATCGGGTCGTTACATCCTCCCCTTCTTAAACAAACGTTCGTCCTCGAACGAGTCTAGAAATATACCTGGAGTCTCAAATAGGTGAAACATTCAGCAATACTTTCTCGTCACATTCGATCAATCCGAACACAATCTCGGAGTCAAATCATACTCTCCACATAGCCATCAAATCACAAATCCCACTAATAGGGACACCAACGGACATATAAACACGTGCTCACACAATCGAAATTTT
>NW_017705280.1:0-1154 GCF_001879085.1 Nicotiana attenuata | reverse complement strand
CATTGTAATCCCCAATCCAAATCAAAGAATTACTTCCTACATGACTGGACTCTCTTTTGTTTATACATACCCTTTTACTCTTGGTTTTAAGCCTGCTATTGATCCAGTGATTCTTGATTTCTGTCGTTTCTTCAAAGTCTGTTTAGCACAGATTGGCCCGCTGGTATGGAGGGCTGTTGCTTGTTTAAGACATCTGGCCAATTTGGCAGATGTTGATTTTACCTTCCCTCACCTAATTCATCTCTACACCCCTAGACTTTTCCACAATGGCGTTTTTACCTTAGTGGCTAGGAGTAAGAGGGTTTTGGTAAGCCCAGAAGATGATAAGGATCGTGGCTGGTATGCCCGATTTGTTGTTGCCCCCACAGTTGGTTTAGTGGGTAAAAGAAACGTTCCCTTTCCTGAGAAGTGGAACTTTGCACGTAAGTCTCTTACCCTTCACGTACCTTTTTCTTTCGAGTTTATCAATTTCTTTAACTTTGTTTTCTCCCTTTTTTTTAGCAACCATGGGAGTTGTGGAGAACGTTCCCAATTTTTGTAGTTGGGTAGATAAATTGTTGAAGATCGCGCCTATGGAAGCTAGGTCTTGGAAATTTATTTCCAATCGTTACGGTTAGAAAGTAAAGACTCACGGTAAGAGTTTTTGTCTTTCTCGTATGTAAAAAAAAATTTCCTTTATTGTTTTAACTTTCATCCTTCTCTTTGTCAGGATTTGCTATTCGAGGTGTTACTGCTGAAGCAGTTGCGGCTTCTCATTCCTCTTCAGGAACTCAAATTTCCTTAGAAAGGGCTCAAGATATACTCTTGAAAAGAAAAACCATTGAAGAGGATGATTCCGAGGAAGAAGATGAAGATGGTTCCTTGGTGACAAGGCCAAGAGTTAGGAGACGTATCGTCTCTGACGAAGTTGATGTTTCTCCTCATCTTTCTCCTACCGGGCCTGTTCATCTTGTCTCTGATGATGACGTTGTTACCCCTCGTGACACTCGTGACTCTATTAACCAGCTTTTCGTTAGTGGTTTCGAGAGTGGTGAGTTAGGGCCTGTTTTGGATGAACTTCCCCTGTCTTCCTCTTGAACTCCCATATCTTCAATTCCTTCTTTTCCTTCTCCTGCCGTGCCTTTGGTCCCTTCCTTCCTGCTCCATCTGCTTCT
>NW_017705279.1:0-1154 GCF_001879085.1 Nicotiana attenuata | reverse complement strand
GATGCTAATAGCGTTAGACCGCCTTGTATGGTCTTCAAATCCATCAAATGGATGTAAAAACAGCCGTTTTTAAATGGTGATCTTGAGAAGAAATTTACATGAACCAACCTGAAGGGTTTGTGGTTCCGGGAAAAGAAAAGAAGGTGTGTAGACTTGTTAAGTCTCTTTATGGACTAAAACAAGCACCCAAACAATGGCATGCGAAATTTGACCAAACAATGTTGTCAAATGGTTTTAAGATTAATGAATGTGATAAATGTGTTTACATTAAGAACGTTCCAAATCATATAGTCATTGTTTGCTTATATGTTGATGATATGCTAATAATGAGCAAAGACATTGCCGACATTCAAGCTACTAAATGCATGCTTGCTAGTAAGTTTGATATGAAAGACTTAGGAGTTGCCGATGTAATTCTAGAAATTAAAATCCAGAGGACTCCTCAAGGTCTAGTTTTGTCTCAATCACATTACGTGAAAATGGTACTTGAAAAATTCAAACACTTTGAATTTAGAAGTGCAAGAACTCCAATTGACTTAAATCATCATCTCATAAAGAATAAAGGTGAAAGTACGTCTCAATTGGAGTATGCTCGTGTGTTGGGAAGCTTAATGTGCATCATGAACTGTACACGACCTGATATAGCTTGTGCGATAAGTAAACTTAGTCGATTCACAAGTAATCCCAACAAACATCAATGGGTAGCAATGAAACGAGTTCTGGGATATTTGGAATATACCCAAGACTACGCTTTGCACTACAATAAATATCCTGCGGTTATCGAAGGATATAGTGATGCAAATTGGATAACCGGCTCAATAGAAACAAAGTCCACAAGTGGATATGTTTTTACTGTTGGTGGAGGAGCAGTATCTTGGAAGTCTTCCAAACAAACGTGTATCGCTCGCTCTACAATGGAATCAGAGTTTATAGCGTTGGATAAAGCCGGTGAAGAAGCTGAATGGCTTCAGAATTTTTTAGAAGACATTCCGTTCTGGCCAAAACCTTTGGCTCCTATTTGCATACATTGCGATAGTGAGGCTGCAATAGGACGGGCAGGGAGCGTTATGTATAACGGAAAGTCTCGTCATATACGACGAATACATAACACCGTTAGACAACTACTTTCTAGTGGAATTATCACTATTGATTAT
>NW_017705277.1:0-1155 GCF_001879085.1 Nicotiana attenuata | reverse complement strand
CCCAAGTTGAGATTATTTTAGACATAGGGTCTCCACTCTCTACTCGCCTTTTCCCAACATAGGGTCTCCACTCCCTATTTGAGATTATTTTAGACATAGGGTCTCCACTCCCTAGTCGCCTTTTGCTACATAGGGTTTCCACTCCCTAGTTGAGATTATTTTAGACATAGGGTCTCCGCTCCCTTGTCGCCTTTTTCCAAAATCGGGTCTCCACTCCCTAGTTGAGATTATTTTAAACATAGGGTCTCCACTCCCTAGTCGCCTTTTGCCAACATATGGTCTCCACTCCCTAGTTGAGTTTATTTTTAGACATAGGGTCTCCACTCCCTATTCGCCTTTTTCCAACATAGGGTCTCCACTCCCTAGTTGAGATTATTTTAGACATAAGGTCTCCACTCCCTAGTCGCCTTTTGCCAACATAGGGTCACCACTCCCTATTTGAGATTATTTTAAACATAGGGCCTCCACTATCTAATCGCCTTTTGCTACATAGGGTTTCCACTCCCTAGTTGAGATTATTTTAGACATAGGGTCTCCACTCCCTAGTCGCCTTTTGCCAACTAGGGTCTCCACTCCCTAGTTGAGATTATTTTAGACATAGGGTCTCCACTCCCTAGTCGCCTTTTTATGTAAAAGCTTTTCGGAAAACGGCACGGACTCCGCACGCAAATCAATAATAATATCAAATGAAGCTATGGGAGGTCTCGGAGCACTGCAATTAAGGCTAGTATTCAAAACGACCTATCAGGTCATGACACACCTATTAGTACAACGTAGGTTATGTTAGGTATCTTATTAAGGTACAATGGGTGGAATTTTCTTTCACAAATTGGCTGAGGTTCCCATCAAGATGTAATAACTTTCTTTTCCCTTGCTACATCAACCCCTTAATGGAAGTAGGGTGCAAATGAGAGAGGGAAGCACATCTATTTACTTTTTTCTATTTTTGTTCCTTGGGTCTAAATAAAAGTGGACTGGAAATAGTCCATTGATTTTCTCTCTCCTCATTTCTTACCCTTTTAATGAGTATCTTTTGAGAAACAAGGTAAAGTGTTCATTTTTTTTATGGCTGATGAATAACGATAGACGACAATTTAATTGACTTCCTTTTTTAGAAAAACCATTTAGATTATAAAGTATAATGTTAGTGGTCTA
>NW_017705276.1:0-1155 GCF_001879085.1 Nicotiana attenuata | reverse complement strand
AGCTGTGTTTTTTTTTTAAAAGTATTGGACTTTTCCTGATGACGGATCTTCTAGACAGTCTTCTTGAGGGAAGTAAGTCTAAAGAAAATACCAAAAAGATATTTTGTTTTGTTAGGTAGTGTAGCAATTACCCCTTGGTTTTTCTTTAAACGGCGGTTCTTTTCCAAGGGTTTTATTTGAACCGGGTGTAGTTTTTTTTTTTTTTGGGGAATAGGAGCCATTGTGTTTTGTTTTGAAATGAAGCAATATCTCTTGACTTTGTTATGCCTTGAGAATAGTGAGTACTTTGGCTGTGACGCTTAGGCTCAGTTTTTGACTCTTGTATAAGTACCTTAAATTGTATGATCTTAACTTTGCTTAACTGCTTTGACTAGAGTGTCTATGAATCCAATCCTGAGTGAGTTGTGTGCCATGTGTGTGTAAGGTTTTGCATTATTCAGTGCATTGCATTTGATGCCTAGAACTTACCCTGTGTGTTTGCAAAGCGAAATAGTAGTTTTGTTCAATCTTGAAAGTGATATAGGCGTTTCTTTGTTGAGCCGGATATGTATATTTACCCACCTAATTGTTATGTATCGTAGTTAACCTCTTTGAGCCTATAATCCTGTTTCTTGGCAACCACATTACAAGCCTTACCCATTTGTTGGAATTAACCATCTATTTGAACCATTGTAACCTCTCATGAGCACTTGAATTATTTATGAACTTTGTAAAAGTTAAAGTGTGGGGTGGTTGGTTTGGCTTTTGAGTGGAACTAATGAAATAAGGAGAAAGGTACACTGTTTTGAAAAAGGAAGAGCTACTTGAATTGAAAACAAAATAGTTGGATTGTTGTGGGAAAAAAAAATTCTTGATAAGTGGTGGCTCTTGACGTAAGTGTGCTTAAAGAAGTATGGGGTAATATAAATTGATGTGAAGGTGGATTTTTGGTTTGACATAAGTATGGGGTTTAAATGTTAAAATGTATGTATTAAAGTGCTTAGGGAGGTGTAGTCACCCTTATATCTAAATGTATCCTACCCGTCCCGTAGCCTACATTACAACCAAATAAAGTCATAATTGATCCAAGATTGAATGAGCTCGATTAGTGGAGTAGTACATTACGGGCAAGCTTATGGTGCATCTTTTGTGGCATATGAATGTATTTCTGAGAGT
>NW_017705275.1:0-1155 GCF_001879085.1 Nicotiana attenuata | reverse complement strand
TTATCTTTAAACAGCCTTGCCTTTCTTTCTTTATTTTGTTTATTACTTTTCCTCGTTTTTTTTTCAATTTTAAAACTAAACTAAATTAAAACCTCACAATCAATTCAAACTACCTAATTAAGCTACAATTATCCTAATACCAATTTAAAGGAAATTAATAAACCTAAAACTAAAATTAAAATTAAACAAAACAAATCAAAGATTCTCTATGATTTTCTTTGTGTTTTGTAAAGCCTAATTACTAATTAGTCTAAAAATATGCAAAATTAAATCCTAAATGCTCATACAATATTTTTATATTTTTTATGAATTATCATGCACACACAAATAAAAATACACACAAAATTACGCAATTATATCCTAAAAATCAAATAATAAAAGAAAAATTCTAATTCTAAGAAGTCTATAGGAATAATTCAAGCGAGGCAAAAATCACGTGTTCACAGCTGCCCCTCTTTGCTCGGAGACACGAAGGGTTTTCGGGCAAAGATAAATGAGCAATCATGAGAGATTTTTGCCTGCTTGGCACTCCATGAGAAGCATTTTTGAAAACCGTCTGACCGAACCCTGCTTCAAAGGTTGCCTACATATCCTTGGCTATAAAGGAATCAGGTCAGTGTAGTTCTGGAAGAGTTGGTAGTTGGGACTACCAGAAGCTGTGATTTTACTGCTGTTGCTGCTGCTACTGCTGCTAACCTCCTTATTACACCAAAAGGAAAATCAAAGCTAAGCTAGTTATGCCTATCAACTATGAGTTACAAGATTCCTATCTATAAATCTCTTGAAGCTTGATCTTGAGTCTTAGCTGATTTTGCTGTGGACTCCGATCTGAATCTTGATGCTCGCAAGTTGTAGGTGTTGTTTCTTTCTGCAGCATTGGGTCAGAACGGGATCAGCGGAGCTTGTGACATCAATCAGATTTTGGGCTATTCGCACCCTTGTTTGCTTCACATTTGAGTTTCATTTCTTTTTGTTCTTTTCTTATTTTCTTTATTCTGGATTGAGACTCATTCCATCGGTCGTCTTGCACCCTATGTCCCGAGGTCAACCTGCTTAAGATACCAAACAACAAAGACGAAATTTCCGCCCAGTTTTCACTAGGAAAATTTCGTGAGTTAGTTGTGACACATATCTAAGCAATCAAATCAAGATTGT
>NW_017705274.1:0-1155 GCF_001879085.1 Nicotiana attenuata | reverse complement strand
CCAAACGTCCAATCTTTTGATGATCATGCTCCCCCCAAAACAAACCAATACAACCTTTCAAAGATGCCAAACGATACAAATGATTTTCACGTATAAAATCTGGTCTTGATATCTCCTTCAGTTCATCTGATTTCACGTCAAAGTATATAATCATAGAACTTCTATCTACGAAGTCGTTTATTCGCCAATTGAGAGATCAAAATACACAACCGTCAACACTAATTCCCTTACTGCACTCATATGACCTTGCAAAAAGTGCTTGTACTTTAGGATGGAGACTCGTTTTCTTCGTCCAATGATTCCTATTCACAGAGCATACATCATAAAACGATTTGTAGATCAATATAACCTTGTAGTCATCGACATTAGAGTCATAGGAAAATCCACAAGCATGTGGAGCTTTGCAACTATAAGCTTCCATATATGGACATTAAAAAATTCCATATTCATTGGTATAGGGATTCCACAAAGCATATGCTTTATAAGCTAAATGGCCACAGTTTTTATTACTCATTTCAAATCATTTTCTCAAATCCAATAAAATATACTTCAACTAATATGGGTATCATGGTAAAATATACACTTCATTGTTTGAGACAACGCAAGATCAAATCTTAAAGGGCGGAGGGATATAAAACAACACAAACGATAACCTTAACCATTAGCTCCTATGAAAATCTACTAGCTCACTTACTAGCTAGACTAGTGGAGTTTCTATGAATAGACATACTGAAAACCATGCCTTTCGAATTAAACGCAATACTCGTCTTCCAAATAAAAAATGGCTTATTGGCTTTGGGTTGGCTGCTATAGTGCTGCATAAAATAGGATGGTCCTGCCTTGATTTACATTTTTTCCATGTAGGAGTTGTATTGCAAGACTTTGAGCTGCTCAACGTAACATTTGTATTTGTACTTCTTTAAAGAAAAGATGGAAATTTGACTTGTCAAAAAGCTTTCTTATTGTTAGTCTCTATTATCTTTAATGTAAGATAAACTATGTGTGTTGAGAATCTCTGTCATTTCGCAACAAACATACAGAATAATACATGTGCCAATGAAAAAACTAACAAGTTTAACACTTACCACAATTCTTTTGGGCAAACAATTTTGAAAATTGAGAGAGAGAATGGAGATGAACCAGTTGATAATGGAG
>NW_017705273.1:0-1155 GCF_001879085.1 Nicotiana attenuata | reverse complement strand
GTTTATGCCCTTCGCTACGACTTTACATGAAACTTAGTGAAACATAGATGACAACGAATGAAAAACATACCAAAAACGATTACAATACATTTAAAAACTAGGGTTATAATCCACAAACAAGTATCAATACACCAAATCCATAAAAATCGTAAAGAGAACTACTCCATAGATATGGAGCAATTCATCATAAATATGTTTAAGTTAAAGGAAAATATAAAACGATCCAAACTCGTGTCTTGAGTGAGGATTGAATGGTGAAATCCTTGTGCTTTTGCTTTTCCACCTCTTCCTTAGCTTCCTTAGGTCTAAGATATGTCAAAAGTCCCAAAAATTAATATTTTTACATATATTTATACTAAGTAGGCTCGGGCTCAAACGAAACCACCTTCTCCTAGCCGAAATTGGATTGCTACTCAGTTAAAAAATGCACAGGCGGGGCGCATGGGGCGATGCGCCATGCGGTGTGGTAGTGGAGTTTATCAGGGTGCATGTAATTTGACTGGCAGCAGCAATTTGGGCAGCCGCGGCACCCCACGCGCCGCGGGTGTGGAAAATTCTCAAAGTCCGGCTTTTTCTTGACTTTTTGATATCCAGATGTGGTTCTCCACCCCCGAACGTGATCCCGGCTTGAACCCCTGGACTTTTACTCAGACTTCAAAGCTCCAAATAGTTTGAATTTGTTCCATAATATTTACATCACTCGAAATCACTCCTACAAGGCATAAAACACATAATTAGTGTACAACACTAGCTATTAAAGTTCAAACTCAATTAAAGTGCCGTAAATTAGAGTGTAATAAGCGACTAAAACTCGAGATTATAACCTAAAACCAATGAACACTAAAAATTTGTTCCGATCAAGCCCTCAAATCGGGCTCTGTCGCAACTAAATCAATAAGCAGCTGAAGAACACTTTGAACAGTAATTAGAGAATAAAAATTGACTTTTATAGATTTGATATGCGTGCCAACAGTGATCTTAAAATTAGAAGGTTCTCCCCTTTATATAGTACGTAGGGGAGTTTCAATCCCTAAATAAGATAAAAATCTTTATCTTCTAGTAAATAGTGATATATAGTTGATATCGGGCGAGATTTGCGCCGTAATATCCGGTTAAGGGCGGATATTTCGGCCCCTCGTTTGTCCTGTCTAACCG
>NW_017705272.1:0-1155 GCF_001879085.1 Nicotiana attenuata | reverse complement strand
GAGTTTTAAGACGAAGGTAGGCAAGAGCATGATCAATAGAACTCAGAACAAAAATCAAAGCATGAGCTTAAACACATAAGCAAAAGCGAGTCAATAACCTAGGCTAACATGTGAACAAAAGAGGTAAAAGAATCTCCGTAAAAGATCCAGCAAGAAATACAAGAGCAGGCTTGAACATAACAACGAATAAAACAACAAGCATGAACACACATAAAAAGAGTAAAAGAATCAGAAACATTTAGAAAACCCTAAAAATAGGATTCGAACAGTTTTGAAAAGGGAAAATTGGGAAAAAAACTCTAAAATGGCACACACAGCATAGATCTAGCATAGATCTAGACGAATAAGCGAAAAAGGAACCTCGATTAGGCTAGGGTTTCTGAGAACCCGAAAGGACGAGAAGGCTTGGAAGTCTCGAGAATGGTTCTGAGCTAGAGAAGCTGAGATACGCCAGAGCAAAGCCTGAAAAGGCCAAAGAAACTCGAACCGGCCAGGGTCTGGATGAAGACTTCGAGGTCTCTCAATACGTACTCTGTATCTCCGGGGCCAAGGCATATGGCGAGTGGTCCTCCGAAGGTTCTTTTATATAAGACTCCGTCCTCGGCCAAACAAAAACGGGCCGCTTTTGTTCTCAATGCCCTTGATTCTTTGGGGTCCTGTGGGAGTTTTCCTGTTTTTAGATAGTCCACATACCTGTTTCTCCAGTCCCAAGTAAGGCTAGTTGAGTTGACCTCGGCGTGCCCTTCTTCTACGACCGACCTCATTAGCTGTACTACCTTTTCGGACTCGAGCTCGTCGTCCTCGACTGTCGAGCCCAGATTGGCGAGGGCATCGGCCTCGCTGTTTTGATCTCGGGGTACGTGTTGGAGAGTCCATTCTTTGAATTTGTGCAAGGTGTTTTGGAGTTTGTCGTAGGCCTCTGACGGCTGCAGTAGGGGGCGCGGGTTGCCTGATCATCTCGAGTAGCACGTGTCCTCACAATCTGTGAGAGAATAGAAGGCAGAAGATTTAGGATTGTGATGTCAAAAATTTCGCAACGACAGGGAATCAAATGAAGTAAAATTTTCCTAACGGTTACATAGCCTCTCGTAGATAAGTACAGACGTCTCCGTACCGATCAACAAGACTCTAATAAACCGGCCTGTGTTCCGTGAC
>NW_017705271.1:0-1155 GCF_001879085.1 Nicotiana attenuata | reverse complement strand
TGCTGGAGGTCGAATTGATGAGGAAGAACTAGACACAGATCCCAGTCGGCTCGAGCCATACCACCAACTCCTCTGTTAGGACAATCCCGTATCATATGGCCAGGTTGTCCGCAAGAATAGCACGCATCAGAACCTCGACGGCACAGTCCAAAGTGGGCCTTACCGCACTGATCACAACATGGTGTTGGGGGTCTCGTCTGATTAGTATCTCTGTGATATTGCGAGCCTGATGCCCGCGAACTCTGACCTGGACCTGAATAGGTAAATCGATCATATCGAGGCCTCTGGAATTGTGGAGGAGCACTAGCTACAGATGGCGCCGAACTCCTCAAAGACTGGGGCCTGGCATTGCCTCTGAAGTCATCAGAATACCCTGTGAATCTCGTCCGCTTATGCTGGCCCCTATCCTGCTACCTATCTGCCCTTTGCTGGCGCTTACGATCCTCTAGGGTCTGGGCATAAGCCTGAATACGGGAAATATCCATGCCCTCCACCAAGGACGCTGTCGTGCACTCATTTATCAGATGTGGTCCCAACCCGTTCACGAACAGATGCACCCTATCACTCATCTCTCCTACCATATGGGGAGCATACCTTGCTAAAGAATCAAACTGCATACTATACTCTCGCACACTCATATTACCTTGTCTAAGGTTCAAGAACTTATCAGCTCTAGCTCGTCGTATCTCAACTGGCAAGTAGTGACGAAAAAAGGCCTCAGAAAATTCCTTCCATACAGCTGGAGGAGCGTTCGGACCCCTGGATCTCTCCCAACTATCATACCAGAGAACCGCTAAATGCCGTAGCCGATAAGAAGCCAACTCTACTGCCTCTGTATCACTAGTATGCATAACCCGCAGTGTACGGTGAACCTGATCAATAAAAGTCTGCGGATCCTCCTTCGGATCTGATCCGGTAAACACAGGAGGTTCTAAATTAATAAAATCACGAACTCTCGTACTAACTGGTTTATCAGCAGCACCTGTATTCTGCCTCTGAGCCTGAGCAGCTACCAAGCTAGTCAATAACTGCAAAGCACTCCGCATATCCTGGTCTGTAGTGCCAGACGGAGGAACTGGAGGTGCTGGGTTCCTCCTAATATCCTCTGGAGGAGACGGAGTAGATGAGGTATGAGACGGCATCTCACTCTGAGCC
>NW_017705270.1:0-1156 GCF_001879085.1 Nicotiana attenuata | reverse complement strand
TGTAATAGCAAGGTTTCGTTGTATAATTACTTCTGTAAATAGGTAAAAGACTGCTTTACTAGTCTAATAAGTAGGGAAATAGTAATTGATAGAAGACAATAATTCTACTATTTATTCTACTAACTTTAGTTTGGTTTTTTTTTTGGGGGTTGGGGGGGGGTATGTGGAGGGCGGAGGGATTGAGTTAAGCCCAAGTGTATTCCAGGGCATCTTCAAACTTATTTCGTGGAGTTAGCGTTCTTGTAGAGTTGTGCTTTATGTTGTGCTCTTTGGTTGTTGACAATAGAACGGATTAATTCCTAAAATTATACGTTCCACTTTATATGACGTACTTCAAAGTGCGAGGGTTAAGCAGACTAATTTTTGGCGTGAGTTCCAACATAATTTTTTTGAAAGTTTATTGAATAAACTTAAATATTTAAAATCTACATAAAGATTATAAGTCAAAAGTCAGCGATTCAACATATTTAAAAGGCCAAATACATCACAGCCCCTTAAAGTTATCTATACTGTTCACTTAGACACTTTATCTTAACTCTGTTCCATTTGAATACTTTAACCAGTGGTTCAGACACAATATTCTGACATGGCAAAGCAAATATCTCTCACATTTTTCAAGCGCGTGAAAATGATCTGAAAAACAAACCTTTCATACTTCTTGCCGGAAAATGAATATTTTTGCCGAATTTTTTTTCCGGGTGGATCTTCCAAAAACCCTTCAGATCTGAAAGCTTTGCGATGAGACCAAAAAAAACAAACCTTTCATACTTCTTGCCGGAAAATGAATATTTTTGCCGAATTTTTTTTCCGGGTGGATCTTCCAAAAATCCTTCAGATCTGAAAGCTTTGCGATGAGACCAAATGGTTCGCAGGTGAATTTTGTCGGCACAAATTTATTTCGGCGAGGCAATGTCGAGTATGTGCTTAACTTGTTTGGTGCACTGGATAAACAAACTAACACCCAGAAATTTGTTCCTATTGCAGCAAATTAACAAGAAACTTTTGAATGCTCAAAGGTTATTTTTGTTTGATTGGTCATTAAGAAGAAGGTATTTTTGGTTCCTCTTATGTTGTGATGGGCGGGGCTTCGCGTGAAGATTCGACGCCGACAGGCGGTGATCGGCAGCAGAGGCCATGGCGTTGTTGTCTTCTCTTT
>NW_017705269.1:0-1156 GCF_001879085.1 Nicotiana attenuata | reverse complement strand
AAGTGGATTTGGAGGTCCGTAGGTCATTTTGGTAGTCATTTGGCGGAAGTTAGAAATTTGAAGATTTGGGTAAGCTTGACCGGAAGTTGACTTTTTGTATATCGGGGTCGGATTCCGATTCCGGAAGTTGGAGCAGTCCGTAATTTCAATATGACTTGTGTGCAAAATTTAGTAGGTCAATCGGAGTGTGATTTGTATAGTTTTCTAGCATCGAATGAAGAAGTTTGAAGTTCTAAAGTTCATAAAGCTTGAATTGGAGTGCGATTCACGGTTTTAGCGTTGTTTGATGTGATATGAGGCCTCGAACAGGTTCTCATTATGTTTTGGAACTGGTTGGTGTGATTGGACGGGGTCCGGGGCCCTCGGGTGTGTTTCGGGGTGGTTTTGGATCAATTCGGGCAGTTTTGGGATTGTTGGTATCAGGTTCTGGTGTTGTTCTTCGCGAACGCGAAGAGGTTCACGCTTTCGCAAAGAAGAATTTGTTGGCAGCGGATTTTTGTGCTTCGCGTTCGCGGACGGGTCATCGAGTTCGTGAAGGGGAAGTTGGGCCTATGTATCTTTAAGAATTCGCGTTCGCGAAGGGTGCACCGCGTTCGTGAAGGGGTCGCCTGGTTGAGCTATCCATTCGCATATATATATTTTACCCGCCTAATTATTATGTAACGTAGTTAACCCCTTTGAGCCTGTAATCCTGTTTCTTTGGCAACCACATTACAAGCCTTACACCTTTGTTTGAATTAACCATCTATTTGAACATTTTCACCTCTCATGAGCACTTGAATTGTAATGAACTTTGTAAAACTTAAAGTGTAGGGTGGTTGGTGTGGCTTTTGAGTGGAGCTAATGAAGTAAGGAGAAAGGTGCACTGTGTTGATAAAAAATATAAGAGCCACTTGAATTGGAAAAAAAAGAGTTGTATTGTTGTGAAAAAAATGAAAAAAATCCTTGATAAGTGATGACTTTTGATGTAAGTGTGCTTAAAGAAGTATGGAGTTAATATATATTGATGTGAAGGTGGAGTTATGGTTTGACTATAAGTATGGGCTTGAATGTTAAAGTATATGTATTAAAGTGCTTAGGGAGGTGTAGTCACTCTTATATCCAAAATGTATCCTACCCGTGCCGCAGCCTACATAAACAACCAAAATAGAGTCCT
>NW_017705268.1:0-1156 GCF_001879085.1 Nicotiana attenuata | reverse complement strand
CTTATTACAATCCCTATTCTATCCTTACCCCCCTTCAAAAATTACCAAATCTGATAAAAGTACCCTTTTCCCATGCCTAAACTACCCTTTGAACCTCCTGAAATTACTATCATAGTCCCAAATGACTTTAGTCCTCTTTCTACCCTAATTGAATCCATCTGCTATGGCCAAATTCATCTAATTAACAACTAATTGAACCGGGCATTATACTGAAGTATTGTTAACAGCAATCACTGATTAGCCAAAAGAAGTACTAAAACATATTAAGCTGAAACAAACAATACACACAAGATTGATTGAAACTGATCAAAAGAAAATAGGCTAATAAGCAAATTATTGGATTATCAAATCAACAACGACTGTTAACTACACTAAACAGAGGCAGAAATGCTAATCCCTATGTCAAACTACACTAATTCGACTGAACATGTCGAGTGACTCCAATAAAATTAAACTAAGTCATAAACATGCATTCCCTTATCAAAATAAACACAGGGTCGAACTGACAGTCAATCAAAATGGAGATCACAAAACAGAATTAAACCAGATAAAGGATCAAAACGAAACAAAACATTTGACATGGGAACACTAATCAGGTCAGGAGAACTAAGCTATACAATTAACATGGGGAGAATTAGACAAAACAAATGTCCGATTTCAGAACCAGTAATTACAAACCTAATCTAAAACCTAACACACTAATTAGAAACTAATCTAATCTTAACAGCACAGAAAATCAAACACAAAAGGGAAGAGGACTCATCTGTACAACTACTAAAGTCGCATAGCTCTTCAGATTCAAAATTCGACTATTTCCGGTGAGATTTGAATGCTAATGATGACAAATTCCTCATGAGGGAAGTGAAGAGGTCACGTGGTATCAATTTGGTGGGGTTTGGAGAATTTAGGGTTTTGGCCGGATTTTTGATCGGATATTTGAGCAATTCCGGCCATGTTCGAGACAAGTGGCTATGGGGGTTGGGTAGAGGAAGTTAAGGCGGTTCTGTGGTGTGAGTTTGGGACCATTTGGCGTAACCGGCGACTTGGCCGGAAAACTTTAAAGGGATATTCGACGAGTTCCAGTAAGATTTGAAAGCAAAGGACAGTGGATTCAGGTAAAGGAGGAGAAGGGGAATCTGGGGTGTAATTTTGGGGT
>NW_017705267.1:0-1156 GCF_001879085.1 Nicotiana attenuata | reverse complement strand
GGAAGAAGTTGAGGAAAACACACTCTAAAAGATGAACAGTGAGAAAATACTTACGTTTGAGGTTCCACCACTCCGGAAATGGCATGCAATCAGCCGGAATCAGGTCGGACGTCCTGATCCGGACAAACCTGCTCATCCAGCCTCGATCTTTGTCTTCATCGATGCTGGAGAATGGGGGTTTGCTAGCCCGGCGGGCCAGTTTTATTAATCCCCCTCGAAATATTCGAGGGCTGTATAATCGAAGAAGATAGTCGAGGGTAAAGGGAAAATCGCCCTCGACTCTCTCGACAAAAAACCGAAAGAGATATACGATCCGCCACATCGAGGGGTGGACCTGACCTAAGGTCACCTCGTACCGCCGGCAGAACTCCACTATAATGGGTTCTAAGGGGCCTAAGGTGAAGGGATATGTATATACACTAAGATACCCTTCAACGTGAGTCATAATCGACTCGTCACGGGAAGGGGCGACCAGGTCTTTCCCTTCCCATCTACATTCAGCCCTCACCCGGTCTAGGCAACCGGGAGTGATTAGGCTGATATACTCCGATGCCGGTTCGCCGCGGCCCGGGACCGATGATGGGTTCTTAACCTGGAAGTCGGCAGATACCAAGCAACCAGTCGGTGTAAAAGCTTTCAATGGGGGTTCTGGCGCAGGTTCATCAGATCTGGCGGGGCTCGCAGACGAGCTTGGTCTAGAAGGAACACTTTGTGAAGTTTTCGCCATTTCTTGAAGCTTTACGAAGAGATGAAAAGAAAATACAACCAACGCAAAATTTGAGAAAGATAAGAAATGTTGAACCTGGAAGGGTCGTTTATACTTTTCCCATGAGGCGGCGGCACGAATCGCGAAGTTACAGACACGAAGCGACAGATAATTAAGAGAAGCATTAAATGCCTGCAGCAGACGTGGTCAGAGCACTCGATGGCTTTTTCAGCTGGCGTATGGCCATACGTCACGGGCATCACGTCACCGATCATATCGTTTATTATCATTACTCTCTAATAAACGAGGGGACTATCTGTATTGGGTGATACCCTTTTTTGCTTGAGCCCGACCGGGTTGGGTCCGGTCCGGGGCAAGTCGGGGCCATCGAACCGACCTGGATGCAAGGTAGAACGACGGCCACGTCAACAACCGAGGTCGAGTCATTTC
>NW_017705266.1:0-1156 GCF_001879085.1 Nicotiana attenuata | reverse complement strand
AATAGCAATTTGGATCTCAATGTGATCTTTCCCTCTAGCTACTTCTACCTATTAACGATTTATTCTTTCCATGTTATTACTGCTTATTGACAATGTTATCCCTTTCTTAAGAAAAGAGGTTTATGATTTGATTTATTCCCATGCTATTTTTGATTTATGCCATGTTAGTTGGAACTTCTCTCTTCATTTTCGCTTTATTGCATTTACCAGGTAATTGAAGCTCACTTCTAATTTTATGCTCTGATGGAGTATGCGAGAAAAGAGATTTGGTGTTTATCTTTACTTTCATTTAATTACATTTTCTTCTCCTTTGTCCAAAAAGTCTTCACATTTTTTTTCTTCTCAAATCAATTTTGAATAGAAATACTGTGCAAGTTAATTTTCCAAATTCTAAGGTTTTTGTGCATTCCTACAGGTCTTGATAACACTAAATGAAAATTTTAGGTAAATTAGTTCCTGCTAGGATTTTAGAGTAAGAACGTGGAGTCGGAGCATGAGATTTTCAATTAAGCTTTTACATAAGGCGACCGGGCATCTTCTAAGGTCTGTTTTCTTTTGTTGCTTAGCTTTATCAGATAAAATTTATTGTTGTTATAAGATATAATTTGCTGCTAGGATATGATGTCAAGGTTTTTCCATATACTGATGTTTCTTCATATTTAGTAGTAAGATGATGAAAAAGCTCATGAACCATGTAGCATTGTAAGAATTCAATTGGTTTAATGATTGCTGTAGATACCTCTGATTGAATTATGGGGAATCGTTAAATCTTTTGCATTCCCTTGGCAGTTCGCTTTAAAAGAAATCTCCAGTTTTCCTTTGTACTTAAATTCAACGTAAGGGTGTTTGATTGATTAAAAATCTAGAAAAGAGTTCCACTTGTCATGCAGTTTATATCACTTCAATATTCTTATGCAGTTACAAATCAGATAGAGATCAATTTTATACATATAGGTAATCGTTGCTTTTGGAAAACAATATGAAGAAACGTTTCATTTTTAAAGAATGAAACGTTTCAGTTACATATGTATAAAATTGATCTCTATCTGATTTGTAACTGCATAAGAATATTGAAGTGATATAAACTGCCTGACAAGTGGAACTCTTTTCTAGATTTTTTACCAACATGTTTACTTCCATTGTAGGTAACGTATTT
>NW_017705265.1:0-1156 GCF_001879085.1 Nicotiana attenuata | reverse complement strand
CAATATAGCCGAAATCTCACAGTCCATTTAAACCATAAACCATAGAACCACATTGCACTTTCCGAAATCATACACAATATCAGAACCTCACATCTATACCCTAAATAAACCCGAACCAGCTGTAATAACCTATACTTTCAACCTCAGGTGAAATCATATGGTATACCACATAATCCAAACACTCGAAACGATAGCCTCTATTTACAGCAGTTGCTCATAATAACCAAATACCGATACAAAACCTTTTATTAGCTAAAGTCTTATTCCAACACTTCCATATACTGCCAACAACAAATGAAATACGCGATAAACCGTAACCATTCCTTAGATCAACCATTCGTGAAGCCACTTCCCTTTGACTAATATCACAACAGATTTCCGGGCCATACCTTGATATTATCTCTCTAACAAGCTGCAATCAATTCTGTTCGTATTCATTAATGACTCTAAGGATCACCTCGTATCTAACACACCACTCTGGTGATATGATACCTCAATACAGGCCTAAGCCACAACTTGCATAATACGCATACCAACAAGAAACGACCCGAATATACTCAAATCATGAAAATAACTCAAACAAAAGAGCTGTACTTCAAGCTCATCAGTATAATCACAACACAAGGCTGAGACCCCGTCTCACATTATAGAAATAGAACACCTGAATCTACCCCGAAAGGTCATAACTCAATGCAGCCTCGTTACAATGCGCGATCCTATCCAAACACTGTTACACATGGAGCACCTCAAGACACTGTGATCAAAATTCGACAGCCACACACAATTTGATGTCTGAAACCAAGGCAATTCATTGCACCCACGGTGAAATAAACAACATACGACACGCCACCTGATAGGTCATAACCCACACTCCATTTACCGAGCAACATCCGATTACTCTTCCCACTCGACTTCCAGTATGAATCCCTAATAGATCTGCACCACGTGTGCCCATAACCAACAAATCATAACGCCTCACAGCACAGAAAAAGCAACTCATAGATCTCCCCAGATCACTAACAAGTCCAATAACGATCGAATCCACATGTCCTTCAACAATACAACTCAAGACTAACCAAGCTAACTCAAGCTAAATACGTAGCCACATTGGCCTGCCAACGAACTCAATACCAAGAAGCCTGAAGCTGCTCCTTCC
>NW_017705264.1:0-1156 GCF_001879085.1 Nicotiana attenuata | reverse complement strand
AATCACAACACATCCTCTTTTAAATCACTTCTTTCTCAACTATCACATTCTTGTTCGAGCCAACGCTCCAAAATATACCAATCACAATTCTTCCTCAACCGTTCACATTATATGAAATTTATCAATTAAACAAGGAAGTTGTGTCACATCATTCGAATTAAAAGCAATTAAGACTCACGGTCATGCTAGACTCCGGTGCATAGACAACCGTCACCATGCCTATACACCGTACTCCACATTTAGCAAGTAGCAAATAACATCCTAATCCTATTCCCTCAAGCCAAAGTTAGAACAAACACTTACCTCAGACGCTCCGAACTCAACTCAATCCTCTAGTATAGCTTTACCCTTCGAATTCACCACCAAACCGCTCGAATCTAGTCACAAATTACTTGAGTGTATCAACAAAGGCTAATCTAATAAATTTGAATGCATGAAAAGTGAATTTCCCAAAGTTTGTTCAAAAATTCCCAAAATGCTCCTGGGCCCACGTGGTCAAAACCCGAGGTCCGAACCAAACTCGACTACCCAGTCCCCACGAACTCAGATATATAAGTTATTTTGGAATCGGACCTCAAATTGAGGTCCAAAACCCCCGAAATTTTGAAACCCCTAGTTCTACCCTAAATTCCCAAATTCCCCCCATTAAAAACTCTTTGTTTTGAAAGTTGAAATTATGTTTAAAGATGTTAAGAAGCAAAGAAATAAGTTAGAAATCACTTACCAGTCGTTTTGAAGGAGAAGAATCGTTTGGAAAATCGCCTCTTATGTTTTGGGTTTTAGAAAAAGTGCAAAATGACTGAAAATCTCAGATTTATATACTTTACTGAAGGACTGGCGCGGACCGCGCAAAAATGCCCCGCGGCCGCGCCGAGGAAGGGAGGGAAAACAACTCTCTGAACCTACCCAGCGCGGACCGCACGATTTTGGTGCGCGGCCGCGCTGGTGTCTTGCACCTGGGGCCTTCTCTGAATCTCCCAGCGTGGACTGCACGAACTTGGTGCGCGGCCGCGCTGGTCAAACCAAGGCTGAGGACCCCTCTGAATCCGGCCACGCGGACCGCGCGGACTGCACCGCGGCCGCGTGGCTTCCAGCGCGGACCGCGCGGGAATGACCGCGGCCGCACTGGGGGCCTGCAACGCTGCAACATCTGTTA
>NW_017705263.1:0-1156 GCF_001879085.1 Nicotiana attenuata | reverse complement strand
AGTCCATTCGTTGAAAATGTGACTTGTGATAAGCATTGTAAATGCAGGCTCATTCCTGAAAGTAAATGCTGAAATATATATGTGATAAAAATTATGCATAAGAATGTGCTTATGCATGGTTGGATAAATACCACAACTCACCTCTAAGGGAGGGTTGAGAGAAATAAAGATAATGAATATTACAATATGGTTACATGAATATGTCATTGGTCGCGTACACGTGGTACGCCAAAAATATTTTACCATGCCTTATAAAAAGTTATTAAAGGCAAAAGTAAAGCAAGAAATGAGTCTTGTCTATAATGTTTTTGATTGTGACAATGATAAGATAATTTTTTCCGTGGAGGAAAAATTCACCACTTGGATGGTGGTATAAAAGATCTTGTAGTACAAAATTATTGAGAGCTCCGAAAGAGCGAATTTGTTACTACCGGAATAAATAAAATTATTCATGGCATTGGTGGTAGTAAGTCTCAAAAAGGAACTTTTTGAGTTTCAAATATATTAGCCAAAGTGGTTGGCATATTGAGACTATAAATGAAAGGAAGATTGAATATCTTCATATTACTATATTCATACCGGGTAAATATGAAAGGTTACCCAATTTTTCTTCTATTTGTACTACAGATGTATAAGCATCGTGATGGAATCACATGCCAGAAGTAAACTAGAGGTTTATTGAAACAAATATCAGTTGGCATGACCGGTTGGCCATCCCGGTTTATTGATGCGAAAATTGATTGAGAATTCACATTGGCATATATTAAAGAAATAGAAGATTCTTTAAGAATTCTCTTGTGATGTTTTTTTTCTCATGATATACCAGTTAAAGTTGGGATTGAATCCCTTGATATCTGGAACGAATAAAAGGTGATATATATGTATGGGCCCAATCACCTGCCATGTGGATCGTTTACTATTATATGATTTTAATAGATGCATCTATTGTATGGTCACATGTGCGTTTGTTATCAACTTGCATTTTGGTTTTTGCAAGGTTGTTATGCTCAAATTGTTAGAGCACAGTTCCAGAATATATATTATGATAATTTATCTTGATAATGCTGGTTTAAATCCAAGTTGGTTTAGCAGAAATTGTATGCCTCGAATTATAGCTAAACCATTAGTATGAGACAAACTCCAAATAGTAAATTTG
>NW_017705262.1:0-1156 GCF_001879085.1 Nicotiana attenuata | reverse complement strand
TAACAATCTTAGACAAGTGCTTAAGAGATGTGAGGAAACTAACCTTGTGCTAAATTGGGAGAAATGCCATTTCATGGTGGATGAAGGCATCGTATTGGGGCATAAAATTTCAAAGCATGGCATTGAGGTTGACCGGGCTAAGGTCGAGATTATTTCCAAGCTTCCTCCACCTACTTCGGTAAAAGGTGTCCGAAGTTTCTTGGGGCATGCCGGATTCTATAGGCGGTTCATCAAGGATTTCTCCAAGATTGCAAATCCTATGTGCAAACTCCTTGAGAAGGACGCCAAATTTGTGTTTGATGAAAAATGCCTCAAGGCTTTTGATGAATTAAAGCTAAGGCTCACCACAGCAGCTATTATTGTCACACCCGATTGGTCTCTTCCTTTCGAGCTCATGTGTGACGCTAGTGGTGTAGCTATTGGAGCAATGCTTGGCCAACATCATAACAAGGTTCTCCACCCGGTCTATTATGCAAGCAAGACACTCAATGGGGCGCAAATGAATTACACGGTGACTGAGCAAGAGCTTCTTGCCATTGTTTATGCCTTTGAGAAATTCCGGGCTTATTTATTGGGATCCAGAGTGATAGTGTACACGGATCATGCTGCTCTTCGCTATCTTATGGAAAAGAGGGATGCAAAGCCGCGGTTGATTCGATGGGTTTTATTGTTGCAAGAGTTTGACTTCGTGGTCAAGGATCGCAAGGGAACTCAAAACCAAGTAGCGGATCACTTATCAAGGCTTGATGAAGCAGGAAGACAAAGAGGGGATCTTGAAATCCATGATGCATTCCCAGATGAACATATCTTGGCACTATCTAGCACTTTTGCTCCATGGTATGCCGACATTGCTAACTATTTGGTGAGTGACCTTATTCCGGAGGGATTGGAGTCTTATCAAAAGAAGAAGTTCTTGAGAGATTGTCGGCAATATTATTGGGAAGAGCCATACTTGTTCCGTGTTTGTGCCGACAACATCATCCGAAGATGTGTTCCCGAAGAAGAAGTTATACCTATTCTAAAAGCATGCCATGACTCGCCGGTTGGGGGTCATCATGGGGGTAATCGGACGGCGGCTAAGGTTCTTGAATGTGGTTATTATTGGCCTTCCATCTATCATGATGCCAATCAAATGGTCAAGGCTTGCGACCAATGT
>NW_017705261.1:0-1157 GCF_001879085.1 Nicotiana attenuata | reverse complement strand
TTTCAAGTCGGGTAAGTTAGATTACGTAACTCAGATTTGGACTAGAGTACATAGAATATACTATTGAAGTTTCATACTATTTTAGTTCATGAAGTTGGGATGGTATTAGGGAAGAAAAATTGTGACATAATTTCAAAAATATAAAATGATGATTTGAAGGACCAAATGATATCGGAAATTGCAAAATTTTTATATGGTTGAACTCGTGAGGGTGTGAGGATTCTGGAAATGAAAAATTTACTCGATTCCGAGACATGGGCCTGAGGGGCATTTTGGTCATTTTACATAATTTCGCGTATTAGCTTAGAATTTATTATAGAATCAGTTACTTGAGGAGTTATTTACAACATGCAATTGAATTGAATAGATTTGGGCCATTTAGAGTCGGATACTCGTGGCAAAAGCGTGGTTTCTAGTTGATTTTTAGCCGGTTCGAGGTAAGTGGCTTGTCTAACCTTGTGTGGGGGACCTTCCCCTTGGGACATGATCTTTGAATATTTGAATGCCTCGTACGTGAGGTGACGAGCGCGTACTTGAGCTAATTGTTGTAAACCCGTTTCTACTTGAAGTATTTAAATTGAGATTTCCTGTTTGCTTGTCATTTTAAACTGTAAGTTTATACCTATGCTAGCTTAGAGACGCATGTTTAGCTGGCTTACTTGCTTATTTATTTAGCTGTATTATTTGTACTCTGTGAAGCATTGTTAGGCTAGAATTTGCTATTACTTGTCCTGATTTTTAGCATTATCCTGAGATCTTTGAGTTGTTGTTGTTGTGTGTTTAATTTGGGACTACGGGACGGTTTTCCCGGGAGATCCCCCTGTACTTGAGATATTCTGGACTGAGGGTGCGGGATACCAAGAGATCCCTGGCACATGTGTTTCTATATATATATTGGGATACCAAGAGATCCCCGATTACTTATTGAGGATACCAAGAGATCCTCGGGATACCAAGAGATCCCGATTTCCTATTGAGGATACCAAGAGATCCTCGGGATACGAAGAGATCCCCGATTGCTTACTGAGGATACCAAGAGATCCTCGGGATACCAAGAGATCCCCGACTATTATTCCTTGTGGAGGACAGTTATCCTTGTATTGTTACCTTTGTTTTCTATTACTGTTCTTCCTTACTTACCTGGTTTAGATTCTCGC
>NW_017705260.1:0-1157 GCF_001879085.1 Nicotiana attenuata | reverse complement strand
AGGTCCCATATATCGGTATCGTACCTGTTTTACTTGATCTTTTTCGGTTTCTGACCTCCTGGAATTGCTTCTTTCTTCATGATGAAACTGAGTACGGTATCTTCCTCAATTCGCAACTTCGTACTGTACCTGTTATAAACGTCATTCCAAGTGGTTGCAGGGAACTCTCGAAGGCTTTCTTTAAGTCTTCTCGTGGCTTCTGAACTTTTATCATTTAAGTTGCTTGCAAAAACTATTGCAGCCCAATTATCAGGTACACGGGGTAAAGTCATCCTTTCACGTTGGAATCTATCAACAAAATCTCTGAGCAACTCTGAGTCCCCTTGTTTAATTTTGAAAATGTCTTCCATTCTTTTTTCAACCTTTTGAGCTCCCGAGTGCGCTTTAATAAAAGAATTTGCAAGCTCAGCAAAATAGTTTATAGAATTTTCAGGTAAAAGAGAATACAGGTTAATGCACCTTTGGTGAGTGTTTCTCCAAAATTTTTGATCAACACGGATTCGATTTCTTGCTTGGTCAAATTGTTGCCTTTTACACCTGTAGTAAATGTAGTTACGTGATCACATGGGTCCGTTGTGCCGTCATATTTCGAGATTTCAGGCATTTTGAACTTTTTAGGGATTGGAAGGGGAGCAGCACTTGGTTTCCAAGGTTGTTGCGAATACTTATCCACATCCACTCCTTTGATCACAGGAGGAACACCAGGGATTTGCTCGATGCCCTCATTTTGTTCCTTAAGCTGTTTCTGCAAAGTTAGTACTAAATTTTGCAAATGAGAATTACTTGAATTACCTGGTTCTTCTTCCTGTGGCTCACTGGGGGTTCCTTCATTTCCAGAATTGATAAGGCTAGAATGAGGATTCTCCAGTGTGTTGTTATTAGGCGTAGGTGTGGGCGGTGCAACAGGTAATCGACTAACAAGAGTTTGAAGAGCTTTGTTAACCCGTGCATCAATTACTTTCTGTAAAGCGTCATCCGCTCCTTCAAAATATTCAGATTGCTCTTGTTCAACAGCCCGGGATTCAGGAGTAGGAGTGCCTTCACGAGATTGACGTGGTGAATTTTGAGGGGGAGGAACCACGTTAATGTTTTGTAAATCACCTTGATTTTGATGGACTTGATGTTCATGGTTTCCCAAGGTATTCTCACTGTTATTG
>NW_017705259.1:0-1157 GCF_001879085.1 Nicotiana attenuata | reverse complement strand
GGGCCTCCATTCCCTAGTCGCCTTTTGCCAACATTAGGGCTCCAATCCCTGAGTTGAGTTTTTAGACATAGGGCCTCCATTGCCTAGACGCCTTTTGCAACGGTCCAATCCCTGAGTTGTGCCTTATTAGACATAGGGCCTCCATTCCCTAGTCGCCTTTTGCCAACATTGGAGCCCTAATGTTGGCAAAAGGCGACTAGAGAATGGAGGCCCTAACATTAGGGCTCCAATCCCTGAGTTGTGCCTTTTTAGACATAGGGCCTCCATTCCCTAGTCTCCTTTTTTGCCAACATTTGGGATCCAATCCCTGAGTTCTGCCTTTTTAGACATATGGCCTCCATTCCCTAGTCGCCTTTTGCCAACATTAGGGCTCCAAACCCTGAGTTGAGCCTTTTTAGTCATAGGGCCTCCATTCCTTAGTCGCCTTTTGCCAACATTAGGGCTCCAATCCCTGAGTTGAGCCTTTTTAGACATAGGGCCTCCATTCTCTAGTCGCTGTTTGCCAACATTAGGGCTCCAATCCCTGAGTTGTGCCTTTTTAGACACAGGGGCTCCATTCCCTAGTCGCCTTTTGCCAACATTAGGGCTCCAATCCCTGAGTTGTGCCTTTTTAGACATAGGGCCTCCATTCCCGCCTTTGCCAGCATTAGGGCTACAATCCTTGAGTTGTGCCTCATTAGACATAGGGTCTCCATTTCCTAGTCCCCTTTTGCCAACATTAGTGCTCCAATCCCTGAGTTGAGCTTTTTAGACATAGGGCCTCCATTGCCTAGTCGTCTTTTGCCAACATTTGGGCTCCAATCCCTGACTTGTGCCTTTTAGACATAGGGCCTCCATTCCCTAGTCGCCTTTTGCCAACATTAGGGCTCCAATCCCTGATTTGTGCCTTTTTAGACATAGGGCCTCCATTCCCTAGTCGCCTTTTGCCAACATTAGGGCTCTAATCCCTAGTTGAGATTTTAGACATAGGGCCCCCATTCCCTAGTCGCCTTTTGCCAACATAGGGCTCCAATCCCTAGTCGAGACTTTTTTAGACATAGGGCCTCCTTTCCCTAGTCGCCTTTTGCAACCATTAGGGCTCCAATCCCTGAGTTGTGCCTTTTTAAACATAGGGCCTCCATTCCCTAGTCGCCTTTTCCCAACATTAGGGCTCCAAT
>NW_017705258.1:0-1157 GCF_001879085.1 Nicotiana attenuata | reverse complement strand
TTCAATTATTTATAGTGTGTAAATAGAATGAAACTATCTTTGTATGTGCTCTTAGTAGCTAATGGTGTGACACATGAGTATCTAGGATATGAGAAAGTGATGTACTTTTCTTAATCTTGAAGCAACAGTTGCATTTACTTCTACAGCAAGAAATTTACTGTCAGTGGTATTTAGGTTTTAGCAGATTTCGTCATACCACAAGTCAGCATTTATTAAAAGAATGGATCCAGTCTTGAATTTAGAGGAAATTGTCTAGGGTCATATATTTTTTTTCTTGAACAAATGGAAAAATCGAATTTTTCTTGTTTTTGTTGTTGAATAGGTCCTTTTTTGTGTTCAAAGCATCTTTCATGTAACGTCTGGACTCAGTTGTGCATTACCCTCCTCACCCCTAGCAAGTCACCCCCTTTATTTGAATTTTGACACACTAAAATTGCAGTAAAACTTACCCGCATCGGCATAATAAAACTTACTCGCACCAAATATTTACATAAAAGAATGACATAATTTTCTATTTGAAAACTATTTAAAATTAGATCTCAATTTATCCTTGATGACGACATGACTTACTTCGACTTACTATATAAAAGTTCAATTTTTACTAGGAGTGAGAAAATAAAAAGGGACATAGAACTCTCATCATCACTCATTTAGTTATATGTTGTAAGGGAAATTTTGATACTTTGCATATATTTAGCTCAAAAATATTTTTTATTTCTTACATTTGGCATCTTTCACATAAAATGACACTGAGAGAGTAAAAGCATAAAATTTATTTTGATCATAAGAAAATGATACTCTCAAGAATGCACCTATCAAAAAAGAGTTACGCAACATCTCATTATAAATGGCCTCACGGTGAAATCTGGGATTAAAACATCAACGATATATAAAATAAAAATTTAGGATTTTCTTCCAAAATTTATAGAGTAAGACGCAAAGTGAAATCGTAATATAACCTTGAAAACAAAATACTTTCTTTAGAACGGTGAAGTCATGCAAGTTGCTATCGTTGGGGGGTAATGTTGCTACTAAAGACTAATACTATGGAATTTAGTAAAGTAAAATAACTGTTTTTTAAGTTAGTTGAATTTAATTACTATAGTTAGTCTTAAGTATATATGATAGGGTAAAAGTTACTTTTCCTTTTCGTTCTT
>NW_017705257.1:0-1157 GCF_001879085.1 Nicotiana attenuata | reverse complement strand
GGAATGCAGAGTTGCCCAAAGAAACTTAAGAGAGTGCAACACCAAGTTATCTTTGTTTGTTGAATGACTATAAGCATAAGTATATTAATCTGCATAATCTTTTGTTACCAAGGAATATCAATTACAAGCATTTTGCTACCTCTTGCCTTTTTGTATACAAGTACGCAAGTACGCTAAACTTTGCTGAGTAGGCCAGCTATGATATAACAATCCACCTACAGATATTTCTCATTGCTTTTCATAGAATTTCATCTGCCTTCTATTCTGCTCTGTGAATATCAGTACTTCTGTTAATATCAATACTTCTACTGACTTCCGTATCTTCTCCTTTGCTTCTCGATTTCTCTCGATGGTTTTGTTTTTTGTCAATATCAATACATCAGGTGAAACTCACTCCATCATTGTACCGACTATTCTTTTTATTTACTTTGCCTCCTATTTCCTCAGTAGCATAAGAGAAGAAGTTGCAAATAGATCACATCTTCAAACGATCAACCTTAGAGCAGGTTTTTTTATTTTATTTATGCTTTTCTGTTCTACTTTTTGTTCTTCTGCAAAAAGATCATATTTTTGGGGTTTTGGCTTGATTAGCAATTTTTTCTTCAGTTTAGTCTTAAGATTCGTTTCAGAAAGGTGAAAACAAACTGAGGTTGGGTTCTGATTTGTTCTCTACTTTTATTAATTTATTTATTTTGAATTTCTTATGTGAATTGTAAGTTCTCTTCAGTTTTTTTATTTTTATTTTGCTGCTATCTACTTTCTTTAAAAGAATTGGTCTTTAAAAGACTGAACCCCGATGGATTGTTATCTTTCTATTATTTATCTCTAGAATTAACAACAAAATTTGTTATTTAGGGTCCGCTGGCGCCTTCTCTGATTTGAATGCTCTAAATGCAGTTATCTTGCAGTAATAAAATTGTGAAAAAAAATATCTTCCGGTCAAAGAAACAAACGGCCATATGCAGAATATACAAACTCTGACAAGAATGTCAGAAGACGTGATATGTATGGGCAAATATCGCCTGATAAAAAAGAGGCAATGTTACTACAACGTCGCACCAAAGAACTTGAGCGGCAAAAATGGAATAGTTCCATAAAATCGGGAGTTGATCCAGATGAAAGAGTAATGTATCAACGTCACCCTATGATTCGAAAAC
>NW_017705256.1:0-1157 GCF_001879085.1 Nicotiana attenuata | reverse complement strand
CAACCAATCCTTGTCCAGTAACCATTCTGAGTGGGAGTTCGGATCTATGTTCAAAGGAGGGGGTCTATTAGAAGAGCGTCGATAATCGGGTTCTTGCCTTGCATTGGTTTTCATTTCGCACTATCTGGTCACTGGTTTGAAGTTAGTGCTCCGTGAGTGTATAGCGAACCTAATGTTCTTATTTACTTGTTGGACAGGTTTGAGTGTGGATGGCAAGTGAGTGCCGGCTTTTCAAAGAGATATTTGGATCCATCCTTGCCAACAGGGAGAAGGGAATAGGCCTTGAGGGGTAATGTCGGAGCCTCTGCCTAGCCCACACCAAGGCGAGGCACGTCTTTTCCAAGGTCGAATATGACGACTCGTAGTCCGTCAGCTTCTTTCTCAGGTAGTAATCTTTCCTTTCTTCCCCTTTCATCATGCTGGCCTAAGACGCATCTCATGGAGTTTTCCGTGACCGAGAGGTATAGCAAGAGGGGTCTTACCCTGAATAAAAAAAGTACCAAGACCGGAGAATCAAAAAGATAGGTCTTAATCTTCTCGAAAGCACTCTGCATAGTCAGTCTAGGGCATCGTTCTACTCCTTTTCTTCTTCCTCAAGAGCTTGAAAATGGGCTCGCAAAAGGGAGTGAGCTGTGCGATGAACCTGCTGATATACTACCCAAGAATCCTCTTCTTTCTTTCCTTTCTCGGGGAATGAGCACACCTTCAACTAGTCACCAGTGCCCAGATTTTCAGTCTCTGCCAGCTCGTAACCTCGCTCCTGACTATTCATATTCACGGCTTATTCATAATCAAGGCTGTAACCTCCTAATCAAGGAGTGGAATTCTCTGCTCCCCTCGGAAAACTCCATTGCTTTGACCATCCTCAATGACCTGAGGATGCTTCTAGCCTTCAAAGAAGAGCAATTGACTGGAGAAAGGACAATCTGCCTTCTAACCCGAGGTCCAGGTATTCCGGCCCCAGAGAGAGAGCGTGCCAAAGCCCGATGAATAGACAGGGGATGGACAGTCCTCCCGTTCAGGGAAGAGGAAGGGGGGGAAGTCCTTGGCATTCCTGCCTTTCTGTCAAAAATACAATAAACATAGAAGAGAAAAAGACTGGCGTCCTCCCGGAGGTCTAGCCAGTGAAGGCCAACTTAAGTACTGACCTGGCTTAC
>NW_017705254.1:0-1157 GCF_001879085.1 Nicotiana attenuata | reverse complement strand
CAGTTTGTCACGACCCAATTTCCATACCCGGTCGTGATGGCGCCTCTCGTGAAGACAAGGCCAGCCAACTAACCCAATTCGTTCTTTAACACTTACTAAACATAAATATATGGAAAATGTAACTTAAAGAATATTAACTAACAACATTACAACTTAACTCAGCCCGACCGGGGTGTCACAAGTCATGAGCATCTAGGAGAATCTTTTATTACAATTTCAAAGTCTATAATACATAGAGTAAAAATCTGGAATTAAGAAGAAGGAACCCGGTGCCGCGAACGCCGGCGGTCACCTTGCTTAGCTAGGATAGCAATTACCTTCAATCCGCTAATCACTCGCTACCGGGTGAACAGTACCTGCAACTGCACGCGAGGTGCAGGGATTAAAATGAGTACTTCCAACTCAGTGGTAATAAGAGAGAATAATATCTGAGCGATAAGAAAACACGTATGAGCACTCCAAAATGCTATAAAAGACAGAACAACCCTTTGAGAAAAACCGTAACACTGTGAAAAATCCTTTAGAAAATCTCAAGCTCAGTAAAAATCTCTTTTGAAAATATCCTTTTTCCAACCAGCCAAGCATATGAAGGCTATATCAGATTGTGCAAGTCGGCACATAAGTCAGCCCCTTGGGCACAACACTCCTTAACATATAACACCAGGGTATCTGGTCAACGAGGCAAGTAATAGCATGTATGCCAATGATATGTGAGTGCTAAATGTCATGCCACGTAGTACAAACAGGAGTGAATGCATGAATGCAATGGAATGCACATGACCGCTGCGGCGTGCAGCCCGATCCATTTGGGTACCCGCGCTCACTGGGGGTGTGTACAGACTCCGGAGGGGCTCCTACAGCCCAAGCGCAATAATACTGCGGCGTGCAGTCCGATCCACATAACATATCACTGCGGCGTGCAGTCCGATCCATATAATATACTACTGCGGCGTACAGTCCGATCCATGCATGTATATGTATATACTGCTGCGGCGTGCAGCCCGATCCATGCAAATGAGCCACTCGGGCAATGTCAAGTAATAGCTTTTTAAATCAAAATATCAGAAAAATGCAATTTGAGCCTTTAAACTTTAGCAATATGACTGCGCATTTCGAAAAAAGTGATTAACTCAGGACTGAAATCATTTAATATGCTA
>NW_017705253.1:0-1157 GCF_001879085.1 Nicotiana attenuata | reverse complement strand
CAATATCGTATCAACAAACGGTTTAATGTTTTAGAAAATATACTCGTATACCTTCAATGTGGTAGGTAGATAATCCCCTAATTCGAAGTATATTCGGAGAAAAGCTCAGTTACATTTGACGTAATTTTCAGCACATTTATGAATGGAACTTGTGATGACCTTTTCCAACTTTTGTTCCACAACTCGCTTGACTTCAAAACATAACACAAACTATCATATGACTAAAATGACTCATAATATAATCTCCTTATAATGTTAATAACCATAGTCTCACCCCGAAAGTACATGGTAAAACATTCCAACTTGTCGACTTTCGACGAAACTTATTTTCTTCAATTCGTTTAGCTTCTAAGCCTTCAAACCCTCTTGCTACTTGGTATTAATGATCTTAAATATTTTTAACCTCCACGTTAACATGATGAACTAACTTTGTAAACTTTTCAAAGATGATTCCATTTCTGAGCTTACATTATTTGACTTATGACGTACTCTTACGTACGAAAACATGGGGTGTAACATCATTCCCCCCTTTGGAACATTCGTCCTCGAATGTTGACCAATGCGCTTATCAGTCTCATAACCTGTAGCTCTTAAGAATACTTTAATATTGTCCTTGACATCTAGGAAACTATTTTGTAAATAAATCCAAAGGCCAGGGTATTCCCCCCTTTAGGCCTCTTTCTCATACCTCGACCTGTGGTCGGAATTTTTCCAATCTCGTAATTGTTGTTACCTTCTGACATGCATCATGTACAGTCGTGTACTTGTATATGTGCCTATGCGACTCATCTATCCTTTTTCCTCCAGCTTTTAGCCCATATTTAGGCCTCACCTTGTGAACATATACAAAACTACGACAAGTTTTCCCTATGGGTATCTATAGGTACACTGAAGTTCTTCGCTTGGTAATTTCTCGATTGTATGACTATTGCTATATTTTGTTTCATAGCCTTGTATATCTATCCTTATGGCTTTACTACATCTAGGTAGGTTATACTATACCATAACACTTACTTCGGTTTATTATTACCGAGGTTTGCTACCTAACTCCAGGTTACTCTCTCGCTGCTTATCCTATATGTATAAATCTAAGTCATTTAATGCTTCCTTATTACTGTTCATCTAAATAATGGCATCATAATCTCCTCTCATATGTT
>NW_017705252.1:0-1157 GCF_001879085.1 Nicotiana attenuata | reverse complement strand
TCGTTCGTTCGTTTGTTTTGGTATCCTAAGCAGGACAACCTCAGGACACAAGGTGCGAGATGACCAACGGAATGAGTCTCAATCCAGAATCAAGGAAAGAAGAAAAGAACAAAAAGAAATGAACTCAAATGGAAGCAAGTAAGGGTGCGGATTGTTCAAAAACCTGATTGAAGTCACAAGCTCCGCTGATCCTGTTTTGACCCAATGCTGCATGAAGAAGTAAACACCTACAAATTGCGAGCATCAAGATTCAGATCGAAGTCCACAGCAAAATCAGCTAAGACTCAAGATCAAGTTTCAAGAGAATTATAGATAGGAATCTTGTAACTCATAGTTGATAGGCATAGCTAAGATTTTCCTTTTGGTGTAATAAGGAGGTCAGCAAGCAATAGCAGCAGCAACATCAGTGAAATTTACAGCTCCTGGTAGTCCCAGCTACCAAACTTTCCAGAACTACACTGACCTGATTCCTTTATAGCCAAGGATATGTAGGCAACCTTTGAAGCAGGGTCCGGTCAGACGGTTTTCAAAATGCTTCTCATGGAGTGTTGAGCAGGCAAAAATCCTTCATGATGCTCATTTATCTTTGCCCGAAAATCCTTCGTGTCCTCGAGCAAAGAGGGGCAGCTGTGAGCACGTGATTTTTGCCACGCTTAAATTACTCCTATAAATTCATTAGACTTAGAATTTTTCTTTTATTATTTGAATTTTTAGGAATTAATTGCATGATTTTGTGTCTTGTTTGCATTTTTGTGTGCATTTTTAGTTGCTATAATTCATAAAAAGGTACAAAAAATATTGCATTTGCATTTAGAATTCGATTTTATATTTTTACTAGTTAATTAATATTGCTAAAATAAGGAAAAAATAATAATAATAACATCTTTACATTTTTTGGTTTAAGAATTAGTTAACGTTGGAAATTGATTAGTATAATCTTAGATTTAATATTGGGTCTTTAGTTTTTTGATTTTAATAAAATCAGAAAATTCAGAAAATATAAATAAATAAAGTACAAAAAAGAAAATAAGGAAACAAATGAAAGAAAATGAAACAAAAAGCAAGGGTTGGCAAAATGTTTGGGCCAATTTCGGGCAGCCCAAACCAAAATCACCAAAAATCAATCCATAACCCAGTCCCCGCCCGTCCAGTCCAAA
>NW_017705251.1:0-1157 GCF_001879085.1 Nicotiana attenuata | reverse complement strand
AGACCTATGGGTTATGAGAATGATAAGAACACCAATCAACATTCGATGACGTATGTTCCAAAGGGGGGAATGATGTTACACCGCGCAATATTACGTCGATATTACGTCCCGCAATATTATATTACGATGATGTTACGCTTCGCAGTATTAAATTACTACGATGTTGCACCCTGTAGTATTGTACGTTGAATTTGTCGTAAGGTAATTGACATTAGTCCAAGGAAAAAGATTATTTGGAGATTATAAGGATTATGCTATTTTAAACAAATGATGAGTAAATTCGTGAAGATGAGAGGGGAAGCAAGTCAAAGAAAATGAATTTTTCGTCCAACTTTGACATATTGGGATAAAATACGGGTCGAGCATTAATAACCGATATTTACGGACTAGTACCATACAAGGTACCATATGACCATGATAGTAGGATGTATAAAGTGTATTAAAAAAATAACTTTAAGTAATTTTAAACAATTCTTAATTATGCGGGTAACTGGTTAATTACCGGGTAGCGAGATATTACCTAATTAAATTCATTGACTGATGGATAGGATCAAAATCCCACATGGCAGCCTATTGGTACACCAACCGTATGACTCTTAGTCATAATTCATGACTAAGAGTCATTTTTAATATGTGGCAAGAGTCATGACTAAGAGTTATTTTTGATAAAGATAAGAATATGAGTAATACACCTTCACTCTTAAGAAACATAAGGGCAATGTTATACCATATAGGCTTTCATGACAAAATTCAACAAGTAATATTATTAAGCAAGTTATATTGAGACAATGATTAGCTCAAGATTTTCAAAGGTAACGTAAGGCTTCTATGACAAATTAAGGATGGTTATATTCAGCAATTAACGGATCTTAAGTACAATGTCATACGAAATTATATTGCGTAATAGCAACGAGATTTTGCGATTCAAAGGGAGTACGGTGCAACCTTTTCCAAGAATATCATACGGATTTTTCCCTACTCCAGGTATGTTAAGGCTATCCCTTCTTTCTTTTTGGCATGATCCATACGAAATAAACGAAACGAGCAAATGCACGGCTTCCATAAATAACTCTATTCATAGAGGTTCTAGGGGTATCTATATTCTTGATTCCTCATGTGACATATTATTATATCTTCTGTTCATGGGTCTCAGAAAA
>NW_017705250.1:0-1157 GCF_001879085.1 Nicotiana attenuata | reverse complement strand
TTGGAGAGTCGCCACCTAATGATTATAGTGCATTAGGACACTTTAAGAAAGAATTTGAGATGAAAACCAGAGTTCGGGTAAGGGCTAGAAATTATCTCGAGGGGAAGGTGTTAGTCACCCCTCAAGATCCACTAGTGTGGTTCCCGGTCATGCTACAACTGTGACTTTAAATACAAACAACAAGTAGACAAGCAAGCATTGCAAATACGAGGAAAACTTTCACATAATGGTTGCAATTAAAAGTACAAAAGGTTTAAAAAATACTAGAATTTGGAAGAAAGTAGTTTTATAATTAAAGAAAAGATATACGAGTAAAGGGGAAGGGGTCAAATAATTGATGCAAGTAACTTAAAATAGGTGAAAGAGACGGAAGTTTAGGGAGAAACAATACTAAAATTCAGACAATTAAAAGAGAGATTTTTCATGATAGGTGCAAAGAATTGAAGTAAAAGCAGAGAAACTGAAAACTGAACAGCTTTTAAAATTCTGGAACAAAAATAACAAAGAGGGAGGGGTGTCCTAGGTTTATAAATCACATGGATCATCCACACAATACCGGTACCCAATTGTACGCATAGTGTTATCGTGTGATCATCATCTCCATGTCTACCCTTCCCTACCCCGTTAAGGTATTAAAGCGTGGAATACTATCGTTACTTATTGCATGCTATTACCCGTTCCAATCCTATCAGTCCCGGAGGCAAATGGACTACTAATCCTAAAGGGAGAGGGGTTTGGGGGCTTTTAGATGTTTTCAAAGGACAAAATGCTAAGGCGTCAATCAAAAACACGTAATGCAAATAAAGGGGAAGCAGACAAGCAAACACGGCTCAAATATGCCTCCATAAATCAGATAAAAGTCATAATGTTTAGCATGTCTTACACGTACTGATTTGGTCTTAATTAAATAATGCGACGAGCGGATTGGTTCAACGCACATTTTTTAGACGGAAAGTCTACATTAGGCTCGCTCGAATGCAGTTGACTAAAACCGATCTGATTGATTAATTAATCCTTTTGTCTAAGTGTTGGATAGAACTAGGCATGATATCTACTGATTTTAGAAATAATGCAAACTGATTATAGAAAAAGGTTACCAGTTTTAACAGAATAATATGAGTTCAGCAGTTGACGTAGCTTCTATTCAGATTCGAGAT
>NW_017705249.1:0-1157 GCF_001879085.1 Nicotiana attenuata | reverse complement strand
ACAAACTTTTTAGCGTCAAGGCCCTTCAGGACCGGAGGTGCACCCGGTATTTGGTCGACCCTGGAGTTGTATGTTTCTACTTTTTTATTGTTGGCCTCGATTTTTTCCTCCCCCTTTTCGATTCGTTCGGTCAGTTCTTCTAGCCTCCTAAGAACCGCAGAATCAGCATCCGGCCCACCCCGTTCCGGCTGTACTGGGGTTGGATTGATGATTGCAGTTGCACGGGGCTCCTGGACCCGGCTCTGGAGCTGAGCTATAGCCGATTGCTGGGCTTGCAGCATGTCAAAAATCATTTTAAGGTTGATAGTCTCTTCGCCGACTGCCTGGGCCCTCGAATCGTCCTCTCCCCGGACGCTATGCGATGATCCGGAGGCCTGATCAGTGTTGAGCGCCATCCGGGAACCGGCATCTATCGGGTTTTCGAGCCCGGGCATTCCATTGTTTCCCGTCTGCTGTTCAAGTTCGTTGTTAATTGATTGTGCCATTCTATGAGTTGGTTTGCAAAGAACCAGTGTATTGTGATGCGTCAAGAAAGAGTATCAAAGAGCTCACCAATATCCTTAGCCCCACGGTGGGCGCCAAACTGTTTACCCTCGAATCCGGATAACAATTGAATTTATATGGGGTTTTAAGGATCCGTGAACTAAAAGATACAAAAGGTTTTTAGGTTAAGGAAAATAAAGATAAAGACTCAACAATTGCTGTTAAAGTAAATAATCGCAGAATATAATATTGCTTAGAACAATTGTGCTTGATGATCCCCCAGAATTTAGAGATATCCCCTTTTATACATTCTGATTAAGGGTAAAAATAAGGTAGGTAAATTGATTACATCGTGGATCCCTGTAATTACGCCTTAATGGCCTGAAGTGGTTGAGAAAATCACGTTTGGGCGAGATATCCGGCGACGCTTGGTTATCCGTTACGAGTCCGGCTTCCGACCTTGTGTGTTTCTCCATCCGGTGGTGACTCCTATCGAGCTCTGTAACGGTCTCGAAATGACTCGACCTCGGTTGTAGACGTGGCCGTCGTTCTACCTTGCATCCAGGTCGGGTTCGATGGCCCCGATTTGCTCCGGACCGGCCCAACCCGGTCGGGCTCAAGCAAAAAGGGTATCACCTAATACATAATGACCTCAATTTGTCTCGAAGCTTCAA
>NW_017705247.1:0-1157 GCF_001879085.1 Nicotiana attenuata | reverse complement strand
ATAAAAGTAACTGATATTTGGACGTTTACCTTTCCAGAGTTCATAGGGAGTCTTTTTCAGAATAGGCCTTATGAGACTACGGTTGAGAATGTGACACGCAGTACTCACACCTTCAGCCTATAAATGATTTGGGAGTGAATGTTCTAATAACATGGTTCTTGCCATGTCTTGAAGTGTTCTGTTCTTCCTTTCCACACCTCCACAGTGGCCTCAACCTGCAAGTTAGTAAGGCAAGAAGAAAGAATAACTGGAAGAGTAGAATTAGAGCCCAAGAATTCATACCTGAGGTGTGGAGGAAGTGGTTTCAACTCCAACACCGGTGGCTCCTCAATTGATGGCTTGGTTGGCGGAGTTTTGCGATTTTCAAGATCCAAAGATAGTTTCCTAGGCTCATATGAATATGAACCCATTCCAAGCAATGCATTCACGCACTCCACTCTACCGGCATCATCATTAAATACGTACTCTGTGTCTCCGGGGCCAAGGCATATGGCGAGTGGCCCTCCGAAGGTTCTTTTATATAAGACTCCGTCCTCGGCCAAACAAAAACGGGCCGCTTTTGTTCTTAATGCCCTTGATTCTTTGGGGTCCTGTGGGAGTTTTCCTGTTTTTAGATAGTCCACATACCTGTTTCTCCAGTCCCAAGTAAGGCTAGTTGAGTTGACCTCGGCGTGCCCTTCTTCTACGACTGACCTCATTAGCTGTACCACCTTTTCGGACTCGAGCTCGTCGTCCTCGACTGTCGAGCCCAGATTGGCGAGGGCATCGGCCTCGCTGTTTTGATCTCGGGGTATGTGTTGGAGAGTCCATTCTTTGAATTTGTGCAGGGTGTTTTGGAGTTTGTCGACATATCGTTGCATCCGGCTCTCCCTGGCCTCGAACGTTTTATTCGTCTGGTTTACCACAAGAAGAGAATCGCACTTGGCTTCGATCACTTTGGCACCGAGGCTCCTGGCTAATTCTAAACCTGCAACCATAGCCTCATACTCGGCTTCATTGTTAGTCAACCTCCTCGTCCGTATAGACTGCCTAATGACGTCCCCGGTAGGAGGTTTTAGTATGATCCCCAACTCCCGACCCCTTTACCGTTTCGTAAGCTCCGTCCGTCGGAACAACTAGTCCATACTCCGACCGGACGTCCGTACGCTCAGCAGGAG
>NW_017705246.1:0-1158 GCF_001879085.1 Nicotiana attenuata | reverse complement strand
CTTCTTCAGCACTCACTGGCCTCTTGGACGGAAAACGCTTTCGAGCGGCATTGTTCACTTCCTGCACATTCGAATATTTCTCAACAGAGTTTTTCCCCGGAAGTTTCTCCCGAAATTTCTTTGCCCTTGTATGTGACCACTGTTTGCTGGTAGTTCCATGGCACCGCAGAGGGGTCTGTCATTGGCTTCTGTGGTACGCGTCCAATAACCACTGGCTCACTCAGCCGAGGCGGTTTAATTGTCCCCCGTACCACATAGGCTCCTTTCGATACATATATTGGTGTTTCCCCTTTTACCTCAGCTTTCCTCGGAATAGTGACAACCAATGGTTTTTCTTGGCGTCCTCGCGGAACATAGAGAATTCCATTCTTAGGAGAGTCTATTTCTACTTTTGTCTCAGGTTTCTTTTCAGGTTCAGTTTTGACAGTTTTATTCTTCTTCTCCCCTTTTCCTTGTTTCGGGAGTAACTTGGGTTTCTTTTCTGCATCGGCAATAGCAACTATGGCTTTCAAAGCAGGATCAAACTCCCTGTCTTCACAAATCATACCGATTACCGGCCCATTGTTGTGAGCGGGCAACGGGTTATTAGTCACATTCGGGGCTTCTTCATCCCTCAACACTATTTTCCCTTGTTCAATCAAGTCTTCCACAGCCTTCTTCAATGTCCAACAGTTATCAGTACTATGCCCTTCGGCTCCTGAATGGTAAGCACAATGGACCCCTCGTTGATAAGCTGAAGATTCTGGGTTCTGCCTGTTTTGGGGAATAGGCTGCAGCAAATTCATCTGGACGAGTTTCGGGAACAAACTGGAATAAGGTTCACCGATTGGCGTAGAATTTGGTCTCCTGGGAGGTTCTCGAGGACGAAAGTTATTCTGCGGTGGTCGGGGATTATATTAGTTCTGGTAAGGAGGTTGATTTCTTTGGAATGGAGGTGGATTTCGGTTAGCTTGTGGTTGCGGTCGGCCGAAGGGTTGTGCATTCATGACCGCATAAGGTGCAGGAGCATAGGCCATACCAGTATGAGGGTAATAGTGTTGAGGGGTTCTTTCAGAGAACACCGGGCCTAGGAGCCCGATACCTTCTTCCCCCCGGATGCCGCCATCACTGTTTCTCTTTCTTTCTGCCTTTGGCCATTCCTCCAGACCCGCCTTGGAC
>NW_017705245.1:0-1158 GCF_001879085.1 Nicotiana attenuata | reverse complement strand
TGAAAGAGGAAGAAGAAGAAAACGAAGAAAAGAAAAAAATAGGGTGGGCTAACTGGTGAAAAAAATTTCAGATTATATACAACCTGGGCTATATCTGGTAAGGGCTTCAATTGTGAGCCATTTTTTGATGGACTGTTGGGCCAAGTGACAAGGAGCGTAATTTCGTTAAAATATCACGGTATAGCCAGTTTTCACACTGGTCAATGAAAAATAGCCAGCGTTTATCAAGTCAATGAAAAATAGCCACTATTTTGCTGCAACAGGGACCGGTCCAGTATAATATACGGGAGTTCTGGTGCATTTGTGTACGAACTCCAGCATATTATGCTGGACCGGTATACTTTGCTAACTCCTGTAAAATTTGCGGGAGACTGGAGCACCAGTGCTCCAAACTCCAGTATATTATACTGGACAGTATAATTATGCTTGAACTCCGTAAAATTTGCGGGAGTTCCAGCATAGTTATCCTGGAACTCCCGTAAAATTTACGGGAGTTCAAGCATACTTATGCTGGAACTCCCGTAAAATTTGCGGGCGTATTTTTCCGGATTTTGAACAGTGTTTTCGCTCAGATTTAAAGTGGCTAAATTTCGATGACTTTTGAAACTTGGCTATTTTTCAACGACCATTGATAAATCTGGCTATTTTTGAATTTCTCCCCGTAATTTCCCCGTAGAATAATGCATGTTCCTAGCACTAAAGCAATGCCAATCAAGCTTTTTTTTCTTAATCAAAAGTAAAGGGCGACAACCCACAAGTAGGAAAAAGAATGTTTCTTCCGAAATTCATGGTTTATTTACCACAAAACTTTAGGGAATTTTTTTGGTTTTCAACTAAGGAATACAAGAATTCACACCTATTATAACTTTAATTCTGTTACGTATAACTTAACAATTATCTCAACAATCTCAAATTGTTCAAATTTAATAACCCAAAGTCATGAAATGAATTTTCCCACATTTTTATTTGGAGTATTTCCTATTTGATACCAAAATATTGTGATGAGCTTGGAATTCGAGCCTAACCAAGACTAAGCCAAGCAGCCCATGATAATTAAGCCTCCATTCAAATGAAAAATCAAAGCACCATTCTACTTGAAAAAGAAAAAAGAAATGAAAATAAAATACTGCTCCAGCTACTACCAAATTCAACCTTTTT
>NW_017705243.1:0-1158 GCF_001879085.1 Nicotiana attenuata | reverse complement strand
GCCGAGGCGTCAGGTGGACATTCTCAAGATTGATGACGCGGGAAGCTTCCTGAGCTGATTTGAGATGTTCGTGTCAAGGCGCGTGCGACTACTTCGGGGGCTGGCAACGTCGAGGACGAGGAAGAATTGGACGAGCTTAAGAAGGATGCCTAGTATGAAGATGAATATCCTCAAGGTGATGGCGGAGACAGCGCTGCTATGCCAGGTGGTGAAGGCGACAGCGATGAAGGGGGGACGACGTGGAGTAGTACTTAGTGCTTAGTTTTTGTCTTTTTTTTTGTGGGCGTCTTTCTGACCCTTTGTAAGATACTTTTTGGAATGGAATGATCATAACCCTTTGCTGTACGTTATTGGATCTCCTATTTTTTTCAAACGTTTTTCTTCAAATAATTGCTTTAGAAGAATTGTGTCGGTATGTGCTATCTCAAACATGGTCGAGTATATCTTTGATTGAATCTGGGTGAAGTCCCATGTCTTTGTAATTACCTCAAACAAAGTTAACTTGTAAATCGAACTCAAGTAAGGTTGAGTATGAGTTGAATTCGAGTGTGGTCGAATATAATTCTTTACTAACTCGAACGAGGTCGATGTGCAATAATTTGAACGAGGTCGAATGTGAGTTGATTCGAGCAAGGTCGAATGTTAATTAATTCGAACGAAGTCGAATGTGAGTCGGTTCGTGCGAGGTCGAATGTTGAATCGTAGCTGATTCGAACAAAATCCAATGTGATTCAATTCGAGTGTGGTCGAATGTTGACTCGTACTTGATTTGAACAAGGTCGAATATGATTCGATTCAAGCGAGGTCAAATGTTGACTCTTAGTTGATTCAAACGAGGTCGAATGTGAGTCGATTCGAGCGAGGTCAAATGTTGACTCTTAGTTGATTGGAACGAGGTCGAATGTGAGTCGATTCGAGCGAGGTCAAATGTTGATTCTTAGTTGATTCGAATGAGGTCGAATGTGAGTCGATTCGAGCGAGGTCAAATGTTAACTGAGTCAATTCGAGCGAGATCGAATGTTGACTCTTAGTTGATTCGAACGAGGTCGAATGTGAGTCTCTTCGAGCGAGGTCAAATGTTGTCTCTTAGTTGATTCGAACAAGGTCGAATGTGAGTCGATTGAGCGAGGTCTAATGTGAGTGGATTCGAGCAAGGTC
>NW_017705242.1:0-1158 GCF_001879085.1 Nicotiana attenuata | reverse complement strand
ACCAGCTTACTAGTCAAGCATTGAGAGTTCGGATCCATTGTGGATCAAGCCAAGGCCTGGACAGTAATTAGGATACTGTCAGGCCAAGAGCTTAACTCAACACATAGAAGGGAATAGGGGCAGAGGATTCATGACAGAAACCGAAGCAAAGAAAAGAGATATGAAGCACAAATTACAGCATATAAGCAATAAAGTAAACAAGAAGCCTGAAGTTGTAAAGTAAACACATAGGGGGGTGAAGCAGAATACTTAAACAAAGGACATACCCGTTTCAAAGAAAATAAGTAAGAAAAAGTAGCCTTGAAAAAATCGAATTGCAAACAGCAGTTCCAAAGGATCTCAAGCAAGCAGGATTAGAAAACAGTATTGCCCGAAAAGTGAGTTCAGTGTGTGAGTGGTGTATTTTCGTGTATTTCTGATTACTGGAGAATTCCCCCTTTTTTGAAAGAGGGAGAACTAAGTCCTTATATAGTTTTTTGAGAACAAGTAAGGCAGGCAAAGAGTGCACAAACATAGAAACCAATCAATTAGTATCAATTAAGACAACTAGACTCCTTTAATTAGGGAGTCTAGGTCAAACGGCTAATTGAGATGAAATAAGGAGAAAAAATTAGTTTACTAAGGCTCGATTAAGGCAAGGAAACCATGTAGTGCAAAAAGAGGGTCAAGTACATAGTTGGTAATTAAGGAAAGATGGAATAGTAGTGTTCTTTATAAAGTAAAAATAAGGTATCAGTTTGAAAATTAGTCAAAAGGATCCCGGATCCTATTGTAATCACAAAGAACCTCAGGTAATTAAGGAAAGAATAATTCAAACTTTGGTACAGAATCACAGAAGAAATACACAAGACCAAGTATTTAAGGAAAACATCACAAGCCTAGGATTTTTACACAAAAGGATCAAAAATAAACAGCCAGTAGGGTAAAAAAGGGGTTCAATCGAAAGAAATCAGTGGTGAATCACTGCATGATTAAAGGGATTTCAAAATCAATCCTTGGTGAAATCTTTTGGAAGGGAAGTTTTTCTCATATAAAAAGCATACAGTTCAAACAAAAGAAGAGTCTAACAATGAAAGTTCCAGAGTCACAAGCAAACAGGATTTCGAGTTTCAAATACAGACTCACAGCGAGTCTGGAAATCTAGGATCCCAAAGCGAA
>NW_017705241.1:0-1159 GCF_001879085.1 Nicotiana attenuata | reverse complement strand
AGGGAGATAAGAAATCCCGTAATTTGGGGTGTTCCAGGAAATTTAGGTCGGAATCAAGTGAGGCAGAGAAATCGAACTTCGATTTCTTTGGAGTGGAAGAGGCAGGAGGATCCTCCATGGGACACTTACCAGAGGCTTTTTCTCCTAACAGTTGAGAGTGTTCAGAGTACGCTCCTTGAGAAGAGGCACAACCCTCAGAACAATCAGACCCTAAATCTACTTGCTCAGGAGGCGCAGAAGAGGGTTTTGCCTTTGAGCGAGTACTTTTTCTGGTAGAAGCTGAGGGGTTTTTGGAAGATTTTGCCATGGAAGAGGAGAGGGTTGGAACAAATTGAAGAAAGAAGGTGGAGATGAAAGGGACCGAAAAAGGCTTAACTTAAAGAGAAGATATTTGACGGTTGAGTACAGAAAAGGAAAGAGTGTCAGTCGAAGCGACGTGATGATTGGCTTTCCAACTTCGACTTTAGACTGATGGGAAACAGAATAAAAAGAGAGGGAAAAACCGACTGCGTAATTAATGCACTGAAAAGGAGTAATTATGACAAGTTTTTGAAAAATAACACTTTGGTCCTAAGACTTTTTTGAAAAACAAATGATGCCAAGTAATTTTCTCAAAGAACAAAATCTTTCCTCCAACAATGGTTTAGTAAAAATATCAGCTAATTGGGCAGAAGTGCCAACAAAAGCTAATTCTATGTCACCTTTAAGAACATGATCTCTAATAAAATGATGTTTAATGTCTATATGCTTTGCTCTAGAATGATGCATAGGATTTTTAGAGAGACAAATTGCACTAGAATTATCACAAAAGATTTGTATAGGTTTGAAGGAAAGTTCATAGTCACCCAATTGATGTGACATCCACAAGAGTTGTGCACAGCATTGACCAATGGCAATGTACTCAGCTTCAGTAGTGGACAAGGCGACTGATGCTTGCTTTTTACTGTTCCAGGATATTAAAGCCTTTCCTAGTAATTGAAAAGTGCCACTCGTGCTTTTCCGGTCTTCTTTATCACCTGCTAAATCTGCATCTGAGAAATCTTCTAATTTAAACGAGTTAGAGCGAGGATACCATAATCCATAAGATACTGTGCCAATAAGATATCGAATAATTCTTTTTACAGCAGTTAGATGTGACTCCTTGGGAGCCGACTGAAAC
>NW_017705240.1:0-1159 GCF_001879085.1 Nicotiana attenuata | reverse complement strand
TGTGTTAGAGGGATTGTCAAGAAATCGACTCGGGTATGTTAAAGCTATCCCTTCTTTATACGACACGAACAAAATGAGCGAATGCACAACTTCCATAAATGACTTTATTCATAGAAGTATTAGAGATGTCTATGTTCTTGAATTCTCATATGTCTTATTATTCTATCGTATGTTCATGGGTCTCAGAAAATAAGTAAGTTGATAAAGTTTGTTTCATAATATTAATCAGAGGCATAATGGTCTTATGACGTTCCGAGAGATTTTATTGACGTACTTCTTATGCATTGCATTCATTTATACATGTACATTGACCCATGACCAGACGGTGTTATATACGGGTATATATATATATATTTGTTATGGGATATGGGAACAGGTTACGACGTTATATATACACCACCACCTGATCAGCTGGTATACGTTGATTATTTTTGCCCACAGTGGCCGAGATGATATGATGGGATGCCCTCGGAGGCTTGATGATGTTATGAACATATGTACCTATGCACGACATGACATTCATACACATATGCATGACACTATAAGTATTTCATGATTTACAGAGTTATCCAGACTTATCGGTTGAGTCATTTACTCCATGTTTCTTCCATGTCTTTTACATACTTATTTATGTGCCTTACATACTCGGTTCATTATTCGTACTGATGTCCTTTTGTTAGGGACTCTGCATTTCATGCCCACAGGTCCTGATAGACAGGTTGAGAGTCGTCCAAGTAGGCTATCAGCTCAACGGAAGATGTTGGTGCACTCCATTGCTCCGGAGTTGCTTATTTGGTCATTATGATTAGTACATGTATTGGTTGGTACGGCGGGGTCAGTCCTGGCCTTTATGATAAGTATGTACTCTTAGAGGCTTGTAGACAGATGTCATATGTACGGATATTTGTATGGCCTTGTCGGCCTATATTTAAAGTATAGAATAGATCATGTTGGCCTTATAGGCCCGTATGACACAGGTATAAGTTTTTATATCAGGTTGGGTCGTTCTATGTCGGGTATTCCTTCATGTTTACTCTGGTTGCATCATGATGCGCCTTCTGGCCCACTTATCTATGATGATGTAATAAGAAAGATACATTACGATGGTACTTGGTTGAGTAAGGTACATGGTGCCCGTGCCGGCCATCGGTTGGGTCGT
>NW_017705239.1:0-1159 GCF_001879085.1 Nicotiana attenuata | reverse complement strand
TGGTGAGGACCTCTCGCCGAGTAGAGGACAGGTGGGTCCAGGAGAGAGAGGACAGACGAGGTTATGAGAGAGGGTATAGGGAAGTAAGGAGACCTCGTAGATTGGAGAGACCCACTGGTCCTTATTTTGGAGGAAGAGTACGGCATGGTAGAAGTTTTGTGGGTCAGCCAGCTTAGTGTGCATCTCAGATTCTACACAGTGTTTCAAGTGTTCAGGGATCTTGGAGTACCCGTACCGTACAGTTCCCACTGCCACCTCAGCCGCGAGGTTGCTTTGAGTTTGGTGACATACGACATGTGGTGAGGTATTGCCCTAGACTTGGGAGGAGTGCACCTCCACAGACTTCTCAGCCACAACGTGCCCCGCAGAGTTCTCAGGCTATGGTTACAGCCCCAGTTGCTACCCCACCTGCTCAGCCAGCTAAAAGGGAAGGCTAGGCCAGATACTATGCCCTTCCTGCCCGTACCGAGGTCGTTGCCTACGATTCTGTCATCACACGTATTGTCATGGTTTACCATGGAGATGCATCGGTTCTATTCGATCTAGGCTCCACTTACTCTTGTGTGTCTTCTTATTTTGCTCCACATTTGGGTGTACCCCTAGATTCTTTGAGTTCCCCTGTTTATGTTTCTACTCTTATGGGAGATCCTCTTGTTATGGACTGCATTTATTGGTCATGTTTGGTTACTCTTCGTGATTTTGAGACCAGAGCTGATTTATTGTTACTCAGCATGGTTGATTTTGATATTATCTTGGGCATGGACTGGTTGTCGCCCCATTATGCTATTCTTGATTGTCACGCCAAAACCGTGACGCTGGCTATGCCAGGTGTACCGCGTTTTGAGTGGAGGGGTACCTTAGATCATACTCCCAATAGAGTTATTTCTTTCCTTAAGGCTCAGCGTATGGTCAAGAAGGGGTGTGACGCGTATCTAGCCTATGTGGGGGCTATCAGTATTGATACCCCTTCAGTTGATTCAGTTCCAGTAGTACGGGACTTTTCCGATGTGTTTCCAGCTGATCTTCCAAGCATGCCGCCTGATAGAGATATTGATGTTGGCATTGATTTGTTGCCGAGCACTCAGCCCATTTCCATTCCTTCGTATCGTATGGCTCCTCCTGAGTTGAAGGATCAGTTGCAGGAATTGCTTGATAAGGG
>NW_017705237.1:0-1159 GCF_001879085.1 Nicotiana attenuata | reverse complement strand
ATTAGGACTAGTTAATCCAAATGCCTCCGGGACTGATAGGATTGGGACGGGTACTAGCATGCAATAAGTAACGAGACATTCCGCGCTTTAATACCTTAATGGGGTGGGAAGGGTAGATATGGATATGATGACCACGCGATAACACCACGTGTATAAACGGTTACCGGGTGTTGTGTGGGGTGATCCATATTATTTATAAATATAGGACCCTTCTCCCTTTATCTGTTTATTTTTATTTCAAAAACTACTTTCTTCTCAAATTTCAGCCTCTTTAACTTCGTTTAAGTTCAAATTATTTGCAACTATTATATGAAAACCCCCTCGTATTTGTAATTCTTGCTTGTTTACTTGTTGTTTGCACTTAAAGTCACAACTGTAGCATGGCCGGGAACCACACTAGTGGATCTTGAGGGGTGCCTAACACCTTCCCCTCGAGATAATTTCTAGCCCTTACCCGAACTCTGGTTTTTCATCTCAAATCCTTCCTTAAAGTGTCCTAATGCACTATAATCATTTGGTGGCGACTCTTCAATTCCAAAACCCAATTCCCAAACGGGAATAGAGTTGTCTTTTCCAAAAAAAAAATGTCGTAAACCCGATTTCTTGGGAAAAAGGGGGCGTTGACAGCATGGCGACTCTGCTGGGGACTCTTTAGGCTTTTACCATTTCATGTTATATGTGACTTTATTGTTTTCTTTTATTGCTTTCGTTTAATGCCTTTATTCGAAACTGACTTGTTTCTTTTGTTTATTTTTCTTTAATTACTTTCATTTACCGCTTCCCATCAATACCGTCGTAATTTTTGAGCGATTATTGTAAACATTTATTGTACGAACGTGAAAATACATGTCAATTTGTTTCATTCTTGTAAACTGCATCTTCAATATCATATTCCACTTGTGCCAAACAAATACTATAGCAACGCTTATAATGAGTAGTTGCGCTCTTCCAATACTCTCACCCCTTAAATTTGGCAAAGGCGTATTTGCGGTAAAACCGGTCGATCAGCGGTGCAGTCGACGGTTCCGTGCCTTTCCCTCTTGAGTTGTCCGCTCAAGGGTACCTGTCTAATACCCCAATAGAAACCTTACTTCGTTTAAACTGTACATGCATCATGGTCAAACCTAGCCGAGTCAGTTATGTTGTCCACATAATGACT
>NW_017705236.1:0-1159 GCF_001879085.1 Nicotiana attenuata | reverse complement strand
CAACAATAATCATAGTCAATCATTTAAGCCGAATTCTAAATTATTCTTTCAACCTGTTGTAATCAAACCTGATAGTATCCATTCTAGGTCCAATGACCTTATATCACCAAACACAACTACTCTTGATATTCTGTTGTAATCCTGCCTTTCCGGCACATAACATTATTTAAACCAACTCCTCAAACTCCGTGAGAAGAACATACTTGTGTTCAAGTGTACAATTTCCTCAAATTGCTCTGTAGAAGAAGGAAAAAATTAATCATATAAACGATCGAGGAATCACGAATCTCACATGCTGCACGGATAACTGTGACGACCCGGCCCGTCGTCACGTGAGTTACTACCCCGTTTTCCCCATTTTTTGCTTCCTTATGTTTTATTATAAGAGTCTTGAGTGAATGAGTCGATTTGGATTGGTTTTGGATGGAAATGAGACACTGATCAACACACTCGAGATGCAATAATCCAGCTCCTGTTCGAATTTAAAGATGTGTTTGCTTGGTCGTATGACGACATGCCAGGACTAAGTATGGACCTAGTGGTGCACCAATTGCCGATCTACCCCGATTGTCCTCCAGTACAACAAAAGCAAAGGAAGTTCAAAACTGATATCAGTGATAAGATCAAAGAAGAAGTCACAAACAGTTAAAGGTGGGGGTAATTCGAGTGGTCCGATATACCACGTGGTTGGCCAATGTGGTTCCAGTACCAAAGAAAGACGGGAAAACCCGGGTGTGTGTAGATTACCGAGATTTGAACAGGGCAAGTCCCAAAGATAATTTCCCGTTACCTAACATTCACATCCTTGTTGATAACTGCGCCAAACATGAAATACATTCTTTCGTGGACTGTTACGCAGGATATCACCAAGTGTTGATGGATGAAGAGGATGCCGAAAAGACAGCTTTCACTACACCATGGGGAACCTACTGTTATCGGGTCATGCCGTTTGGGCTGAAGAATGCTGGGGCAACTTATATGAGGGCCATGACCACCATCTTCCACGATATGATGCATCAAGAAATAGAGGTGTATGTGGATGATGTAATCGTTAAGTCACGAACTCAGAGCGATCACGTTCGAGATTTGAGAAAGTTCTTTGAACGGTTGCGCAAGTATGATCTGAAGTTGAATCCAGCTAAATGTGCTTTCGGAGTCC
>NW_017705235.1:0-1159 GCF_001879085.1 Nicotiana attenuata | reverse complement strand
ATTACTATGACGTATCAATTATATCGGTATCAACCTAAGTTTATAATTGGTGAAAACAATTTTTATTATACAGTCAATGAATATTATTACAACATAATGTTAAGGCAATGTAAGGCTGGCAAACGGTCCGAGCCCGGTCCCAAAGGGCTTCGAGGGCCGGGCTTAAATGGACTCGGGCTTCGTGGGCCGGGCTTAAACGGACCCGAGCTTCATGAGCTTTTGGGTGTAACCAGACCGGGACCGGGACTGTGTAGTAATGGTCCCGGGCTATGTGGGCCGGGCCCGGTCCTAAACGGGCCTAAATGGGCCTTGACTATTTTTTTTCTAAATGTTTTTATCTAAGGCAATTTCTTGTAAATTATATAGCTTATATATATATATATATATATATATATATATATATACTTTATACATTGTTTAAATGTGTATATATATAATATATGTGGGGCTATTTATTTGTTTAAATTTTTTATCTAAGGCATTTTCTTGTAAACTATATTATATAATTGTGACTTAAAAAATTTTAATTCAAATTTAAAATACAAAATATTGTAAAAAGATATTCAAAGGAATGCGTGATAATTTTTATTATTATAATATTAAGAAAACATGGCCCAATCTTTTTTAGCTTCCCCCCCCTCCTCCCCCAATGGAATGAGCACAACCAAGGTGCTAATACCACCATTGAGAAGATATTAAACATATCGAGTTTTCCTTACCTAATCGGTATACCACTTTTCATTTAAACCACAACTCAAAGCCATACCATGTTAATAAGCAACCCATACATTAAACATCTATCGTTCGATATAAGGCTCGTTTGGAGTGATCACGTTTATGAGTTTATAGGGGATAACCCGGAACGTAGAAATTAGGGACTTTGAGCCGGTCATACTTAAACTTACGGAAACATTATGGAATTCAATTGCGAGAGAGAAAGTTTAGCCAACATACCTTGTTTGAACTTTCCTTAAGTTACTTCAATGCACCAACCCTTCTAGCAATTAATAATCTATAGAAAGATAGCGAAAATCGATTAATAATTAGAAAGATTTCCCATGGTGTTACTCTCTTAGGAATTTCATCAAACACCTAACATGTGAAATAGACTACAAGGTTCTACAATAGAAATTCCTTCTTCCCTCAACCAATTGCAACA
>NW_017705234.1:0-1159 GCF_001879085.1 Nicotiana attenuata | reverse complement strand
TATGCTTGCATCAACTAGGGAGTGGTGACCTTATGTTGGTAAATCATTAGGTTATGCTGGCATCAACTAGGGAGTGGGACCCTATGTTGGAAAGTCATCAGGTTATGCTCGCATCAACTAGGAAGTGGGACCATATGTTGGAAAGTCATCAGGTTATGCTTGCATCAACTAGGGAGTGGTGACCTTATGTTGGAAAATCATCAAGTTATGTTGGCATAAACTAAGGATTGGGACTATATATTTGAATGTCATCAGGTTATACTGGTATCAACTAGGGAGTGGGACCCTATATTGGAAAGTCATCAGGTTATGCTTGCATCAACTAGCGAGTGGGAACCTATGTTGGAAAATCATCAGGGTATGCTAGTATCAACTAGGGAGTGAGACCCTATGTTGGAAAGTCATCAGGTTATGTTGTCATCAACTAGGGAGTAGAACCCTATGTTGAAAAGTCATCAGGTTATGCTGACATCAACTAGCGAGTGAGACCCTATGTTTGAAAGTCATCAGTTTATGCTGACATCAACTAGGGAGTGGGACCCTATGTAGGAAAGTCATCAGGCTATGCTGATATCAACTAGGGAGTGGGAGCATAACTAGGGAGTGGTGACCCTATATTGGAAAATCATCAGGTTATGCTAGCATCAACTAGGGAGTGAGACCCTATGTTGGAAAGTCATCAGGTTATGCTGGCATCAATGAGGGAGTGGGATCCTATGTTAGAAAGTCATCAGGTTATGCTGGCATTAACTAGGGAGTGAGACCCTATGTTTGGAAGTCATCAGGTTATGCTTGCATCAACTAGAGAGTGGGACCCTATGTTGGAATGTCATCACGTTATACTGACATCAACTAGGGTCTGGGACCCTATGTTGGAAATTCATCAGGTTATGCTGGTATCAATAAGGGAGTGAGACCCTATGTTGGAAACTCATCAATTTATGTTGGCATAACCTAGCGAGTAGGACTATATGTTGGAAAGTCTTCAAATTATGCTTGCATCAACTAGGGAGTGGTGATCCTATGTTGGAAAATTGTCAGGTTATGGTGGCATCAACTAGGGAGTGTGACCCTATGATAGAAAGTCATCAGGTTATGCTGACATCAACTAAGAAGTGGGACCCTATGTTGGAAAGTCATCAGGATATGCTGGCATCAA
>NW_017705233.1:0-1160 GCF_001879085.1 Nicotiana attenuata | reverse complement strand
CAGAAATAACAACAGAGAATATCAACTAAAAAGGGGAAGGGGGCATGCTCGGGGAAAATACAGCGAATACAGATCAACGGATATAACGACGAAACTATCTCAATACCATAGCTCATATATATAAGTGGTCGGCGTGCCACACGATCCCATTTCTTAATTCATAAGTGGACGGCGTGCCACACGATCCCATTTCATAATATAAAAGTGGACGGCGTGCCACACGATCCCATTTCATAATATATATGTATAAGTGGACGGCGTGCCACACGATCCCATTTCATAATATAAAAGTGGACGGCGTGCCACACGATCCCATATCATAGTTCAAAATATCTGACTTTGTAAAGAAGGCCCCATTAGGGGAATTCGACAACATAACACTTTAACCCGGCAAGGGTACAGCTAACAACCCAAATATCCCGGCAAGGGAGAGTACATAATAATAGTCTACACGTCCCGGCAAGGGAATAATCACAACACATCCTCTTTTAAATCACTTCTCTCTCAACTATCACATCCTTGTTCGAGCCAACGCTCCAAAATATACCAATCACAATTCTTCCTCAACCGTTCACATTATATGAAATTTATCATCTAAACAAGGAAGTTGTGTCGCATCATTCGAATTAAAAGCAATTAAGACTCACGGTCATGCTAGACTCTGGTGCATAGACAACCGTCACCATGCCTATACACCATACTCCACATTTAGCAAGTAGCAAATAACCTCCTAATCCTATTCCCTCAAGCCAAAGTTAGAACAAACACTTACCTCAAATGCTCCAAACTCAACTCAATCCTCTAGTATAGCTTTACCCTTCGGATTCACCACCAAACCGCTCGAATCTAGTCAAGAATTACTTGAGTGTATCAACAAAGGCTAATCTAATAAATTTGAATGCATGAAAAGTGAATTTCCCAAAGTTTGTTCAAAAATCCCCAAAATGCCCCCGGGCCCACGTGGTCAAAACCCGAGGCTCGAACCAAAACCCGACTACCCATTCCCCCATGAACTCAGATATATAAGTTATTTTGGAATCAGACCTCAAATCGAGGTCCAAAACCCCCAAATTTTGAAACCCTACTTCTACCCTAAATTCCCAAATTCCCCCATTAAAATCTTTGTTTGGAAGTTGAAATTATGTTTAAAGATGTTAAGA
>NW_017705232.1:0-1160 GCF_001879085.1 Nicotiana attenuata | reverse complement strand
AGACATATTGTCAAATACCAATACTCTAATTAATTTCCAGTATCAAACACACCCACGACCTGTCAACAGAGACCTCTAAATACAAACTGAAGAGTAATATGAAAATACCAGCAACAAGGCTCCGGCTATACCTTAAATGAATAATACACAATAACCAGATGACACAGGACTCCGAAATGAAGTGGGAATCACCAAGTTAGCTGGGAGGAACATACCGCTTTCTTTGATCGCTGCCGCCTACTATGGAAATACCTGCATCCATTAAAGATGCAACGTCTCCGGCAAAAGGGATGTTAGTACTGTCGAATAGTACTAGTATGTAAAGCTAAAAATCACCTTTCAAAATAGAATAACTATACAAGGAAAGGAAAGGCACAAAACAAAAAATTTCAATTGATTGTATCCAAATGTGCAATTGAAACATATTAATTAACTCCTTTCGAATTTGCTAAAGTATTGCATATTTTAGTTTGGGGAGATCTTTAGTACCAATAATACCACAATTCACGATATCACACATTGCCACCGTACTCTTGGTACGGAGTCCGTTCTCGGCCCGATCGGCTAAGCCACCTTATTTGAAGGTGTAACCACAATCACATTTTGTATCACAGTTTCCAACACGAATTACCACCATGTGTGCGGCATGGCGTCCGATCTCGGCCCGATCGGCTAAGCCGTCTTGCCACAGTGCCGTGTGGTTCGACGTATCCATATTTACCAAAAATATCATCCCAATATTCCACAATGCACCCTACACCGGCACGTGTAGTTTCGGGGTTAGGTTATTTCAACCTACCCTTCCTCGGTGACTATCGATCTCCCAAAAATATTGTTATATATGTACTTCAATTATATGGATTTGCACACAAAGGTAACACATATACACATATAGGAATGCAATCATCTCAGAATCCTTCACGTTGTACAAGTCTTTATTAACATTTCCAACCTCTCACTATAGCAATATTTCCTTGGCTCTTTGGGCCTTTCACAAGTTTCCCTATTTATGGCACTATGGTCGCGTTTCACATTCCGTACTTTCACTTCTTTTAAATTTCAAGGATCATCACCAATTACCAACGTATAACATATTTCATAAATCATATATCTCAAGTTCATTAGCAAATGAAACTATAAACACAAACATAACCAATTCA
>NW_017705229.1:0-1160 GCF_001879085.1 Nicotiana attenuata | reverse complement strand
TCGCATAAGTTGTCCCGCGATCGCATAGTCTGACCAGTTTCTTCAATGCGATCGCACTCACCTCTACGCGATCGCACAGCTTTACACTTCGCCCAAAAGTCTTGGCTTCCCTTCTTCTATGCGAACGCACGAATTGTTCTGCGATCGCGGAAGCCAAGCTTCCACTCCTCTATGCGATCGCATCAATTGCCCCGCGATCGCATAGAACCAAAAACGCCCAGTTATTTTAAAGACCTAAAAACAGAACCAGTGACGGGATTCCTTCATTCTTTTCACACGAGCTCTCCTTTTAAACCCTCCATAGACGAAATTCAAGCTCTCCTTCCTCCATAACTCTTTGGATAAGTAATCTTAACATCTTTCCCTCATTATTTCTTCATCTAATTACTGAAATCCTACGACCCTAAATCATGAAATCAAAGTAGAAATTATGAGTTTTTGGTAGAGTTAGGGTTTTGAGTATTTTGGGTTATTCAACCTCTATTTGGGGTCGAATCTTCAAACAAGTTACATATTTGGATTCGTGGGGTTATGGGTGATCGGGTTTTGGTCCGAGCCTCGAGTTTGGACCATGTGGGCCCGGTGTCTAATTTTGGTATTTTTGGAAGAATGCTAGAAAATTCATATCTAGGCTATGGGATGTTGCCATTGAGTCTATATTGATATTATTGAATTAATCATGCCTAGATATCACTGTTTCGGAGTCGGATTATAGAGGAAAGGCGGTCTTTGAAGGTTGATTGCTATTCTTGGGACCGAGGTAAGTGTTTGGTTTAACCCTAGCTTGAGGGAATAGGAGTTGAGTCATGTTGCTAATTGCTATGTGATCGAGTACGATGTATAGGCATGGTGACGAGTATCTATACATTGGTGTCTAGCATGACCGTGAGTCCTTAAAATGCGATTATCATGAACTGATTGTGAATTCCATGTTTATTGGAGTATTTCTATATGTTGTGAACTACATGTGAATGATGATATGATAATTTGATTGCTAGGAGCATTGGCTCGAATTGTGATACGAATATTGAAAGTATATGAAATGACTTGTTTCATTGAGGAGCGTCGGCTCCAGTTGTAGAACGAATTGTGAAAGTAAAAGTGAGAAAGAGAAGAGATCATTATGTTGCCCTCTTGACGGGCTATTGTTGGGTTGTGAT
>NW_017705228.1:0-1160 GCF_001879085.1 Nicotiana attenuata | reverse complement strand
CTAATCCTTGCCTCCATATATGCGTGAGGCTAATCCCTGCCTCCATACCTGCATGAGGCTAATCCCTGCCTCCACATCTACACGAGGCTAATCCCTTCCTCCATATTTGCATGAGGCTAATCCTTGCCTCCATAGCTGCAGGAGGCTAATACTTGCCTCTATAGCTGCATGAGGCTAATCCCTGCCTCCATATTTGCACGAGGCTAATCCCTTCCTCCATACTTGCATGAGGCTAATCCTTGCCTCCATATTTGCATGAGGCTAATCCTTGCCACCATAGTTGCATGAGGCTAATCCCTGCCTCCATATTTGCATGAGGCTAATCCCTGCCTCCATACTTGCATGATGCTAATCCTTGCCTCCGTACCTGCATGAGGCTAATCCCTGCCTCGATATCTGCATGAGGCTAATCCTTGCCTCCAAATCTGCATGAGGCTAATCCTTGCCTCAATAATTTCATGAGGCTAATCCTTGCCTCTATAATTGCATGAGGCTTATCCCTGCCTCCATATTTGCATAAGGCTAATCCCTGCCTCCACATCTGCATGAGGCTAATCCCTGCCTCCGTATTTGCATGAGGCTAATCCCTTATTTGAATGAGGCTAATCCCTGCCTCCATATTTGCATAAGGCTAATCCATGCCTCCATATCTGCATGAGGCTAATCCCTGCCTCCGTTTTTGCATGAGGCTAATCCCTGCCTCCGTATTTGCATGAGGCTAATCCCTGCCTCCGTATTTGCATGAGACTAATCCATGTCTCCATATTTGCATGAGGCTAATCCCTGCCTCCACAATTGCATGAGGCTAATCCCTACCTCCATACTTGCATGAGGCTAATCCCTGCCTCCATACTTGCATGAGGCTAATCCTTGCCTCCCCAATTTCATGAGACCAATCCTTGCCTCCCTATCTGCATGAAGCTAATCCTTGGCTCCATATCTGCTTGAGGCTAATCCCTGTCTCCATATTTGCTCGAGGCTAATCCCTGCCTCCAAAATTGCATGAGGCTAATCCTTGCCTCCATACCTGCATGAGGCTAATTACTGCCTCCATATCTGCATGAGGCTAATCCTTGCCTCCATATTTGCATGAGGCTAATCCTTGCCTCCATAGCTGCATGAGGCTAATCCCTGCCTCATAGTGCAGTGAGACTAATCCT
>NW_017705227.1:0-1160 GCF_001879085.1 Nicotiana attenuata | reverse complement strand
AACTGACTCGACTAGGTTTGACAGTGATGCATGTACAGTTAAATAGAATAAGGTTTCTATGGGGTGCTAGACCGGTACCCTTGAGCGGACAACTCAAGAGGGAAAGGCACGGAACCGTCGACTGCACCGTTGATCGACTAGTTTTACCGCAAATATGCCTTTGCCAAATTTAGGGGGTGATAGTATTGGAAGAGCGCAACAACTCATTATAAGCGTTGCTATAGTATTTGTTTGGCACGAGTGGAATATGATGTTGAAGATGCAGTTTACAAGAATGAAACAAATTGACATGTATTTTCATGTTCATACAATAAATGTTTACAATAATTGCTCAAAAAAAACATTACAACAGTGTTGACGGAAAGCAGTAATTAAAGAAAAATAAACAAGTCAGTTTCAAATAAAGGTAAAATGTGACAAATACATCTCACATGGAAACAATTACTAAATGCAGGATTTAGTGTTGTTGTAAGTATGCCTATAGCACTAGTGTTACTAGAAGCATTATCCATAGAAATTGCCATTATTTTATCTCTAATGCAAAAATATCTACAAATATCTGCAACGGTGTTAGCAATAAACTTACCTGTGTGACGTGAATTAATTATTCTATACGCAATAATGCGTTTTTGCATTATCCACTCCTCGTCTATCCAATGACTTGTAACAGTTAGATAATCACAGTCATTATTACTTCTACCAATATCAGTAGTAATAGAAATCCGATTAGTTATATGAGTAAATAAATACCGCAAATATTGTTCATATTCATGTTTATATTTATAAATATCGCTCTTAACTGTTGCGCGAGGCCAACCTTTATAAGTAGGATTAAAAACTTTTCTAATATAATGCACAAAATTAGGGTTAGAAGGAAAAGTATATGGTAAGCACATAACAGTAACCATCTTTGCTAATTCTTCACGATCTTTATTAGGATCGTAATATAAAATACCACCGGTCACAGTGTTAATTCCTGGTTGAACTAGATTTGAACCTGTACTAGGGTTTACCGCAGTATCTACACTTGTCCCCTCTTGCTGCGCTTTCATTTGTAAATATTTAACTTTATCTCTAGGGTGTGTTTGTATGTGCCTAGCCAAACTACCCGTACCGCTACGGTCTCCAGTATATTTATGCGCCAGCAATTTCCCACAAGT
>NW_017705226.1:0-1160 GCF_001879085.1 Nicotiana attenuata | reverse complement strand
GAAGATGTTGCAGGCGCAGAAGTTCCGGCAGCTGCCACATTTTGCTCCTGGGCCTGTGGTGCGGCTCCCTCAGTCTCCTCATCATCATCCTCATCGTCTTCCTCATCATCAGAGCTGCTTGATGCTGCTGCCTCTACCACCGCCGGCTCTTTGCCCATCGTCACTTTATCCGTACGGAACTTGCCTTCCTTTTTGACCAGCCCATCCACAGCTATATTTTCTGGCACACGGGCATCCCTGCATAGTTGAGTAACTAAAGAAGGGAAAAAGAATCCATACCTCTTTACCGGGCTGCGAACGAACATCTCGTCGTGTATAACCTTAGCCACATCAAAGTCGCAGCCATTGACAAAGCACCAGATAAGAGCAGCTCGGGGCCCATTGACCTCCGTTTTATTGAGCGACGGGATTAGGCGGTTGTTGATGAGGTGCAGCCAGCACTTTGCTTCATAGTTGAGTGCTGAGGAATGGAACTTCTCTCCATAGTCTATCCAGGCCACTTCTTTGCCGGGTGCACAAATAGTCTCAAAGAATCTCGCCCATTTTCCGTCGTTCATTGGGCAGCGCCCGTATTCATGAAAGTAATCACCAGTCTCCGGAGGGGGAGGCAGTTGATAGGTTGCCCGTATTGCCTCAACAGAGGCATTCACCGCTCGCCGGCGTACCGTGACTATCCCATTATTATGCTTTGGCACGTTGGCATAGAACTCCCTCACAACCATGGCATTGCCCTCACTGGGCTCATTGAGGATTGTTTTCAATCCCCGCCTTATCAACTCATCATACATACGAGGGAAAAATTTCTGGAGCCATCGAATGTCAACACCTCTCTCCGGAATAGGCTTCCTGCGAGCCTTTTCTGCAAATAGGGCCTGAGCTTTGGCCGATACAAACTTTGTAGCATCAAAGGGGTGTGCAGGTGCAGCCCCTCGTGACCTAGTTGAGCCAGCTTGACTGCTCGATGAAGCACCTTTGGTACGTCGTTTCTTGGAAGGAGTCATGATACCTGTAAAACAATAACACATTATCACAGCCTAACAAAAAATTTGTGACTCAATGCGGTTACTCGGACTTCACACGCATCGGGGGTCACAAACTATATACTCATGTTCATTGGGACCTTTCCACAAACACATTGTGGGCATTAGGCCTTCACAACT
>NW_017705225.1:0-1160 GCF_001879085.1 Nicotiana attenuata | reverse complement strand
ACACCATCTGAAGCAATAGCATCTGGTCTGGTTGGGAGTGCAGTAAAATGGGCCTGACCACCACTTGACGACCTCCCCCTCTAGGGCGACCCCTAGCTGACTATCCTCCACCCCTAGATGGTTGGGCGGGTGGTGAAGTAACTGGTGCTGAAGTCGATGGCTGACTCCTCTGCTGAGGCGAAGTCCCACTCAGCAACCTAGGGAAGTCTCTCTTGATATGACCAAGATCCCCGCACTCGAAACAACCCCTCCTCCAATGGAACTGTTGCTCCTGATACCCTGTGGAACTACCCGTAGAAACTTGAGCAGACGAGGCATGATGAGAGCTCTGTGATGCAACGACATTGAGAGATGAGTTGCCCTGATGTGAACTCTGAGAACCATGGCCAAATGATCCAACACGGTGGCCAGGATGAGCTGACTGAGCATGCCTAAATCGACGGCCTCTGCCGTGCGGAAATTGACTCCCATGAGGAGCACCCCGAAAACTAACCTTTATTCTTTATAAGATGATGATTTAAGTTAATTGGAGTTCTTGCACTTCTAAATTCCAAGTGTTTGAATTTTTCAAGTACCATTTTCACGTAATGTGATTGAGACAAAGCTAGACCTTGAGGAGTCCTCTGGATTTTAATTCCTAGAATTACATCGGCAACTCCTAAGTTTTTCATATCAAACTTATTAGCAAGCATACGCTTAGTAGCTTGAATGTCGGCAAAGTCTTTGCTCATTATTAGCATATCATCAACATATAAGCAAACAATGACTATATGATTTGGAATGTTCTTAATGTAAACACATTTATCACATTCATTAATCTTAAACCCATTTGACAACATTGTTTGATCAAATTTCGCATGCCATTGCTTGGGTGCTTGTTTTAGTCCATAAAGGGACTTAAGAAGTCGACACACCTTCTTTTCTTTTTCCGGAACCACAAACCCTTCAGGTTGGTCCATGTAAATTTCTTCCTCTGGATCACCATTTAAGAAGGCTGTTTTTACATCCATTTGATGGATTTGAAGACCATACAAGGCGGCTAACGCTATTAGCATCCGAATGGATGTAATTCTTGTTACCGACGAGTATGTGTCAAAATAGTCAAGACCTTCTCGCTGTCTAAACCCTTTGACAACAAGTCTTGCTTTGTATTTGTCAAT
>NW_017705224.1:0-1160 GCF_001879085.1 Nicotiana attenuata | reverse complement strand
GCAGTGTCATCCCCTCGCTCAACCCGCAGTATCGCCTCGCCATCTCCAGGTGTTCCTCTCTTACACAGGACGTCGGCTCCAGAGCAAAACTTCGACTCTCCAACGCCGGGAACAACATTCTCCACCCTTCGCCCCGGTTCCGAAGTGGTCGCCATGACTGAAGCAGAACTAACAAAATAAAACAAAGAAGCACAGACGCTTTTCGCACTTTCAAAGATAGGGAGCCCTATGCCTGTCACACCTCCTTTTTCACACACCGCCCCCGGAAGGTTAGTGTATAAGGGAGTTTTTCCACTTTAAGTGACATTATTCGAAATGGGATTATTTATTTGATTTCAGAGTCGCCACTTGGGATGGTTTTTGGTGTCCCAAGTCACCGTTTTATTTTGAATCCCAAATCAAGGAAAATTTTGACTTTCCAGGTGAAGTCTGCGAACCAGAAATTCTGACTAAGGAATTCTGTTAACCCGGAGGAAGGTGTTAGGCACCCCCGGGTTCCGTGGTTCTAGCACGGTCACTTAAACTATTACAATTGGCCTATTATCTGATTTTAATACATGTTCAAACCTATGGTGCAATTTTAAATTATTTACCGCTTTTAATTAATTTTTAAGGAAGATTGAACGTCGTTTAAAATGTGTCTTTGGATTGTGTCACATGAAATGCACCCGTAATCCGAGATACATTTTATTCAACGTTTTAGGATTTGGATTTGGGTCACATAAAATGCATACCCGAGTTTAAGAAGGTAAAGTTATTAAATAACGTGCCTAATGCAACTAACGCGTTGTTAACTTTACGGGAGGCCATGAAAATTCGCTAAGTGGCACGTCCCGAGTTCTAAGGATTTTAAAGATATAATTAAAGAGGGCCACGCAATTTGTGAATTTTATTTGGCGCGGCGCGCCTCGATTCCATTTTAGAAGGATGTCCTAAAGATGAACTATTATTATCTATTAAGGTTCGTCTCTATCTTAAAAAAAAAAACTTACTAATTAACATTACGAATTAACTAACATCAAAGTATTCAAGAAAGTTCGGGCCCCAAGATCAAGTCCAAACTCAAACAAGGACGATCTCCAATATTAAAGAAGCCATTAATTCAAGTCTGCCACTTAACTTGGAAGGCCCAAGTCCTACAATTCAATTTTAAAACCATC
>NW_017705223.1:0-1160 GCF_001879085.1 Nicotiana attenuata | reverse complement strand
ACCGGCGTAGTTCGGGCAGATTTGCCAAAATCAAAACTATTTTGAACAACAATTTTTCTTTTCTATGTTTTCAAATATTTTCTCTTTTTCTCTCTTTTTTTTTCTATGTTTCACAAATACCGGCGAGCATTCGGTACTATTTGGGCACTGGTTTTTTCTACAACAAAAGGTTAATCCTTACTGAGTCTTAACACTGCTATTTTCTTCAATTTTCACTCATTTAGACAAACCGGTCAACATGTATAGCCGAGCAAATAAATGCGCAAGTAGCACGTAAGATGCATCAGGATGGTCAATTCATTTCAGGTCACCTGTCCTAGACGGACCCAACCCCTGTGTTGAGTCCCCTAAGTCAAATGCACATGATGCAAACAAACATCCTATTAGGGATCCGGCATGAGGATTTGTTCTTCTATGTTTAACCCTAGGTTTATTGGTCTAGACCTGGCTTACCCGAGCGGACAACTCGGGCCGAGGGGGAGGCAGCGTACCGGGGATACAGAAGCTCCGCCGGCTTTGCAACTTATCCAACCTCGTTCTAAATGGGAAAAGACTCTAAACAGAAGAGAAGCTACACGAAGTGCACCCTTCTCCATGATGTAGAAGACTCAGAAAGAGGAAGGGATTCGCGACTGTTTATATATACAATTTCAACAAATATCAAAGCGGTAAAACATTTAGCACATATAGCATGGAGCATGTAGAAAATCAGATAAAGCCAAATATAACAATTGTACTAAGCTCGAATTCTTGAACCCTGAATCAAAATTCTGGGTTCGTGTCCCCAGCAGAGTCGCCAGAGCTGTCACACCTCCTTTTTTACACACCTACCCCGAAGGATAAATGTATAAGGGAGTTTTCCCATTTAAAGTGACATCATTCGAAATGGGATTATTTATTTGATTTTTAGAGTCGCCACTTGGGATAAGATTGGCTTTGGTGTCCCAAGTCACCGGTTTTAACTTGAATCCCAAATCGAGGAAAATTGTCGACTTCCCAATCGGAGTCTGCGAACCAGAAATTCTGAGTAAGGAATTCTGTTGACCCGAGGGAAGGTGTTAGGCACCCCCGGGATCCCGTGGTTCTAGCACGGTCGCTTAAATTATTATAAAATGGCTAAAATCTGGTTTTGATACATATTTAAACCTATAGTGCAATTT
>NW_017705222.1:0-1160 GCF_001879085.1 Nicotiana attenuata | reverse complement strand
AGGGAGTGGAGACATTATGTTGGAAAAACGACTAGGGATTGGAGACCCTATGTCTAAAAATCATCAACTAGTGAAGGGAGACCCTATGTTGGCAGCGACTAGGGGGTGGAAACCCAATGTTTAAAAATCATCAACTAGGGATTGGAGACCCTCTGCTGGAAATACGACTAGGGAGTGAAGACCCTATGTCTAATTATCATCAACTAGGGAGAGGAGACCCTTCGTTGGAAAAGAGACTAGGGAGTGGACACCCTATGCCTAGAAATCATCAACTAGGGAGTGGAGACCCTATGTCTAAAACAAAATCAACCGGGCAGTGGAGACGCTATGTTGGAAAAGCGACTATGGAGTGGAGACCCTATGTCTAAAACAAAATCAACTGTGGAGTGGAGACCCTATATTGGGAAAAACGACTATGGAATGGAGACCCTATGTTGGAAAAGAGACTAGGGATTGGAAACCCTATGTCTAAAACTCATCAACTAGGTAGTGGAGACCCTATGTTGGAAAAGCGACTAGGGATTGGAGACACTATGTCTAAAAATCGTCAACTAGGGAGTGAAGACACTATGTTGGAATAGAGACAAGGGATTGGAGAACCTATGTCTAAAAGTCATCATCTAGGGAATGGAGACACTATGTTGGAAAAACAACTTGGATTGGAGACCCTATGTCTAAAAATCATCAACTAGGGAAGGGAGACCCTATGTTGGAAAAATGACTAGGGGGTGGAGACCCTATGTCTAAAAATCATCAACTAGGGAGTGGAGACCCTATGTTGGAAAAGCGACTAGGGAGTGGAGACCCTATGTCTAAAAATCATCAACTAGGGAGTGGGGACCCTGTGTTGGAAAAGCGACTAGGGCGTGGAGCCCGTATATCTAAAAACATCAACTATGGAGTGGAGATACTATGTTGGAAATACAACTAGGGTGTGGAGACCCTATGTCTAAAAACATCAACTAGGGAGTGGAGACCCTATGTTAGAAAAGCAGACCAGGGAGTGGAGACCCTATGTCTAAAAATCATCAACTAGGGAGTGGAGATCCTATGTTGGAAAATCGACTAGGGATATGAGACCCTATATCTAAAAATCATCAACTAGGGAGTGGAGACCCTATGTTGGAAAAGAAGACTAGGGAGTTGGAAACCGTATACGT
>NW_017705221.1:0-1160 GCF_001879085.1 Nicotiana attenuata | reverse complement strand
ACTCAACTTCACTAAACCAACAAACAGGAAGAGTCTAACGTAGCTAAGCTAAGTGTAAACATTCTCAAAATCACCTAATCAAACAATGTTCAACTAGCACTTAAATCAAATACACACCCCAGATTGAAGTATCCAAATTAGACTAGATCAAGTCATAAATCATAAGACAACAGAATTAAGTAGCTAACTACAGTAGGAATCAACATTTTATTTGGGAACTTCAATTCAAATCCACAGATCTCTACATTAAGCTCAATCATGCTTCAATTTCACCATGGTTTCAAGAGGATACCTGGGAATAATGGAAAACAAAGAAGTGAGGTTCAGCAGAAGAAAACAACAGTAGCAGTATAACATGATTCAACACCAGCAGCCCATTTCAACCAGAAGAAATGACATGAAGCAGTCCAAAACAACTCTCAATCGAACAGTAACCAAAACTAATCTTCAAAACCCAACTCTTAAAACCGAACTCAATCCATTTTTAAACCCCAGATGATTAAAATGTTCTTCAGAAATTAACAGTAACCAAATTGCCACAGTGACCAATAAAACAGTAAAAATGCAGCCGTTTGATTTTTTTCAGCTTTTCAGCTCTCCAATCCCTTAGGTCTATTTTCTGTATTTTAGCTCTCTCTCCCTCTGCCTTGAAAGGCAAGTTTAGGGTGCCTTTATAGGCAAGCAAAGTAGGGCAGACTTCAGATTCTGATTTTGCACTTTTGACCTCTTTTAATTTTCCCTTTTGCCTAGATATCCTCTAATTATTGACTTGCTACCCAAGTTAAACCACCCAAAAGTCTGAAATTCTCCTAAAACCCCTACTAGAAACTTCTGAAATTAGTTACCAAAGATTCCCCTATCCTAAACTTCCTAAATTACCCCCAATACCCCTGTTATTTCATAAGCTACCAAACAAGGATCTGGGCCCAAATGACCCAACTCAACGGGTCTGAATAGACCCAAATGAGTTCGTTACTGGGCCTACTGACTTCTAAGAGTTGATTCAAACAAACCCAAGTCCACAATTTGAGGGACTGAACAAAAGAGAAAATGGACCTAAAATTAAACTAAGGAGAAATCCCCTAACACCTAAAGCTAATTGACTTTAATTAGTGAGAAAATTAGAACTAACTTTAGCAGATTCCATGGAAAAGATAAAC
>NW_017705220.1:0-1161 GCF_001879085.1 Nicotiana attenuata | reverse complement strand
ATGGAAGATATTTTCAAGATCAAACAAGGGGACTCAGAATTGCTTAGGGAATTTGTGGACAGATTCCAGCGTGAAAGAATGACATTGCCACGTGTACCGGATAACTGGGCAGCTATAGCATCCACGAGCAATTTGAATAAAAAAAGCTCAGAAGCTACGAGGCGACTCAAGGAAAGCCTTCATGAATTCCCAGCTACAACATGGAATGATGTTTACAATCGTTATAGCACAAAACTGAGGATTGAAGAAGATATTATTTCACGACATCAAAAAGAAGAAAAGGTAAGCTCAAGACGGGCTGAAAACGAAAAAAGGTCCGGTAAAAACAGGTACGAGCCATACATAGGACCTGCGGGAAGAGACTCACGGTCAAAACAGGATAATCAGAGGTACGATCACAGATCAAGGAATAGAGAGTCAGGCTAATCATCAAGATTTGGGAGTGACCGAAGCGCACGTGAGCTACGAGACAATGATGGAGGTCTAAAGGCAAGGTTTGGCGGTTATAATTTCAACGTGAGCACTTCTGAACTCGTGGCTATTTTAAGAAGCATGGGAGATAAGGTACGGTGGCCCAAGGAAATGAGATCAAATCCAAACAGACGAAACCCTGATCATTGGTGCAAATTTCATAACGATGACGGGCATAAAATAGCAGATTGCAGGTTTTTACAGGGTGAAGTTGATCATTTGTTAAAACAAGGATATCTCACTGAGTTATTTAGTGAGAAAGGTAAACAAGCATACATGAAGAACAGGCAGGAGCCTCCAAACCACCTTTTCCAAAAAGAACTGTCAACGTTATAAGTGGGGGTGAAGAGATCAATGGCGTATCATATAAAAAGGTTCTAAAGTAACCATTACCCACAGGAAGCGGCCTCGACATGTCTTGGAGGAAGAAAATATTACGTTCGATGATGCAGATGTCGAGGGTCTATTAACTCCACATAACGACGCACTGGTAATATCTTTACTTGTACATGACACTAACGTAAAACGAGTTTTAATTGATCCAGGTAGTTCCGTGAACATTATTTTGGTAAGAGTATTACGTGAGATGCAAGCTGAAGATAACGTGATACCAAAGGCGCATACTCTATCTGGATTTGATAATTCTAGTGTTGTCACAATAGGAGAGGTAACACTCACCACATTCGCTGA
>NW_017705219.1:0-1161 GCF_001879085.1 Nicotiana attenuata | reverse complement strand
CTAGCCGTCTTTCTTGAGGAGCGAGAAAAGAGAGGAAATGGACTATCTGGTTTGGCCACTACATTTTATGAAAAAGGTAGAGATGAATCCCCAAGAGCAGAAAGATCAGAAGGAAGTAGGCTCTTAGATAGGGCATTCCCGCTTAGCCCCTGGCTTACCTAAACCGCTGTTAGCATGTTAGCACGAGAGTGGATCGGGGAATCGAAAATGCTTCTTTGATTGTTGAGTAAGGAAGCGTAGCAGGGGAAGGGGATAGCACCGGTCTTGACTCTAATACTATTCTTCTTTGAGTAGATGTCGGCATAACCACTGCTATTTCATCTGCAGCTCTTACCGTTGAAGGAATAAGTATTGCTTTGGCTTGATTGCTTTCACCAGGTCTAGCTAGGCTGGGAGTCGATTAGCCCGAGTTGTGTTAAGATAAGTGGCACTTGAATTGGAAGTAGCCATCGGCCAGGTCTTGGATAGATCTCAAGCGGGCTTGAACTGCTTTATCGGTCTTCAGCTGGCCTACGAGGCTGCTGAAAGAGAAGAAAAGGAAAGGTGGTACTAAAAAGGGACTGCTACCAATTAGGCTAGAAAGAAGACAGTAAGCGCCGGGTAAAGTGACTTACTTGAATGGTGAGCTATCCTATAAGACTAAGAAGCGGGGAGAGAGAAGGATAACCTCTTTGAAAAGGACAGAGCCGCTTGGCCGCTACTTACACATCTGGAGTTCCGGATTGAACTAGGGAACGGAATTCAAGGGCAACGAAGGCCCTTAGATAGGACTTCATCTATGAATAGAAGAGATTTTCTTTCTAGTAGAGCTCATTACGACCATCATAACCTAACTCCAGGACTGCTACGGGCACTGATCCTTCTATTCAAAGTTTCCTTTCTCCTCTTGAATGTAGTTTGTCCTACAGCTCGCTAAAGTGAAGGTTATTCAGCAGTGTAAGCAAGTCACTCTTAACCCTATAGTGAATTCAGATATGCTGCGCTAGGAGCTAATGAAAGTCATCTAGCTCATCTAACTCAATAGGCTACTGGTGCTTATTATGTTCCCAATCTATGAAAGAAGAGTTGAATTCCCCGGAAGAAGATTCGCCGAACGGAGAATAAGCTGTAAATCTTAGTTCTCGAAAGCGAGTGAATCAGTCTTCCTTATAGCTCTTTCCT
>NW_017705218.1:0-1161 GCF_001879085.1 Nicotiana attenuata | reverse complement strand
TTTCCTTAAGGATTAATCCCCTTCCAGTACCCAAGGTTATGGATTATTTCCTCCCAGGATAGAACGAATTACACACTGGTGTAGTGGTACTTCAAACCCCAGTGTTTCAGCGAACACAAAGTTCGGTAGCAAATCACACTTACTTTTTGCTTTGTTTTGATGCTAAAAGTATGCAGAAGAAGGAGAGGAAACTCAGAAAATTGTAGTTAAAATTCTGAGCAGAATAGTGTTGTATTTATAGCCAAAGTTGGGTCTCTTCAGAATGGCTGTTTATGCAAAACGCCCACAACATAAATGCCATTACATAAATGGCCATTTACTCAATAATAAAGAGGGAAAATAAAGAGGGAAAATTGAAGAGGGTAGTTACTTTTCTGTTACCAAAACAGAAAAACGGATTGGATTTAATATTAATATTTTGTTATTAAAACAAATATTTAATAACATTTCTGTTAATATTTTACTATTAACAAATAAATTTGGTCCAAAAAGTTAATCAATCAATCGATCATTTGACCAAATCCAAATCCAAATCCAAATCCGAATCCGAATCAGAATCCGAATCCGAATCCGAATCCGAAGCCGAAGCCGAAGCCGTAGCCGTAGCCGAAGCCGAAGCCGAGCCGAGCGAGCGACGACGACGACGGCGCGAGGCTTGCCTTCTTCTCAACTCTTTAAGAGCTAGAAGAAGAGCAATTGCTTATATACCCATAAAAAACCTCTTCCTCTTCCAATATGAGACAATGCCCATTTGCCAAGGGAGGGGGAACTTAAAATTTCACTCAAAAATTTCATTTCCCTCCATTTCCCATTCACCCTCTTTTAAGTATTTAATATATTAATTAAATACCTTAAAAACCCAACAATCCCCCACATGAATGGGGAATGGCTATATCACGGAAGTATGCATGAAAAACTGTGTGATTCACAAGTAAGGATTAATTGCATCTGGATAAGTAGGTTTCCCTTTGAACTTTCCGTAGTGAACTTATGTCGGATATACTCGATCAATTGGTAGATTTGATATCTTTGAACCGTCGAACTTTAGTGTATACCTAGACAACCACAAGTCACACAACCAACCCTTAACTGTCTTTGGTTCTCATTGTTGTGTTCGTTTCAGCCATGAACACCGCCTGGTTTCATAAGTGCGTAGAGAAC
>NW_017705217.1:0-1161 GCF_001879085.1 Nicotiana attenuata | reverse complement strand
CACTTCGGCATTTGATGCATCTCTTCGCCCATAGTTTTTTATAGGGAGATAATGTTGCACATTCGCCATCGTGGGGGCAAGTGCCTGGTGGTGAAGATGGACGACAGATGAACCATCAGTTCTGGCACAATTGTTTCTTCGTTAGAACTGAAGACGTGGTGGCCAATGCAGACGACTTTCCCCGAGACTTGGAATTTACACTCGTAAGTAGTTGAGGCAATTATTTACTTGCTTAGTAATGGGTTCTGATCTCTTGCTCCTCTCCTACGCAGCAAAGACTACGCCCCAACCTTTGGTCGGGGACATTTTTGATTGGGTCGGTCGGCTCCTCCCTCACATTGTGGGATTCCATGAGTGGTCGGTCTTTTTAAAGAAGTTCGGGCCTGCTCCCTCCCTAACCGGCGAGTTTCATCGTTTTGGCCTCTTAGTCGCTTACCTCTTTATAGTTTATTATGGCTGATCTTCTTTTCTTTTTCGCTTCTTTCATTTCCAGCCCGAGGGGAAGGCCGAAAGCACCCCCACCTGCATTCCATAAGAGGAAAACTGCTTCCTCTTCGGCTTCTACCCTTCTACGATTGCGGCAAGGTTTGCTCACTCTTCTGTCCCACCTACTACTGCTTCAGTCTCAGTTTCTTCATCTTCCGACAGCGGAGCCTCCGGCTTCCCCTTATATCATTTTGTAGGCGAGAAGGAGGAATCATTGCCAAGTGACGGGGACTTGGTGCCCCGTAAGAGGAGGTCAATAGAAGTTGGCGACTAGGTTGTTTGGGCCGCGGATTCTGTGATGAATAATTTCGTCCTCCATGAAACAGCGACTATAGTTCTTGAAAACGCCGTCGAGCTGGCGTTTGAGGTTCCGAGGTTGGCCAAAGCCGTTAAGGGCGTATCCCTTCCTTCTGCGATGATGGAAGTCAAAAGGTCGACCGCTTGGCTTTCTGATACTTCACGGCAAGAGGGGCCGTCGACTTTGCAACCAGTTGGCGATATTTCTTTGCCGTCTGATGGGAGAAATAAAGGTGTTGCCGAAGATGGTTATGAGACGGGCTAAGACGTCGATACCGCGAAATGAGGATGATGAAGGAAAGCTTTACCCAACTCGAGGTGAGGTTGGAGGGGTCCACGAGGACTATTACGATCCCCATGAAGCGTGATCTGTTGAAG
>NW_017705216.1:0-1161 GCF_001879085.1 Nicotiana attenuata | reverse complement strand
AATATTATCTAAAGCAATCGAGATTTGGAAGAACAAAAAGCAGAATATGTTAGATAATTACAATGGGAGTGGTGACGTTCAGTTTATGTTTTTTTTTTAATTATATAAAATATATATTTGTTTTAGTTTTATTATTTAGATTTTGCACACAAAAAAAGTTTGTTGTTTTAAAAAAAAACTACAACTATCTAAACTTGTTAAAGTTTTTCATGCATTTTTTGTACTGTGCATTTTCTGTCTAAAGGAATAGCAAATTGTGATTTTAGTGTTATTTCTCTTGTTTATGGCCATAATATTATTGTTCATATTTTTATCTGTTTTATCTTATTGAGATATACTTAGTTTTGATTTCGTGAATTTTTATCACCTTTTTGGGCCTCTCTTTGAAAATGTTAACAAAATGGTTTTTTGTGGGAATTTGAAAATGTATCTATGTGTATCAGTATGTTATTATGCAAATTCATTTCGGATTGGAGCTAGATTTTTATGACAAAATATCCCTAGAGCCGATTTAGGGTTTTAACATGATGAGTTCAACCTTTAAGGTTCTTATCATTGAACTTATTGTACTTTTAAGTTATGGGGTTTAGTGTAAATGTCTATTAAATATTATAGGGTTTCCCCATGTATTTATGTTGTGTTAAGATATTGGTTTAGCTGACCGTATTATGACTCATCTCACTGCATATCCCCAAGGGATTGAACCTCTTCACAATTCTATGTTAGATCTAAGTTAAGCTTATGTTCCTACTTGACCTTCCAATGCATTGCTAGTCTCTTTTGGGGAATTTCTTATTTTCTGGTTTGAGTTTTTGACTGTTGTTGCTTGAATTTNTGTTACAGGTCCCTTGATCTAAGTCCAGTAGGACAGGGTCTACTTTAAAGCGTTTACCAGGTTAAAACTTCGAAAGTAGTAGGAAAGTAGGTAAAACTTCGTACCTGTTAAGTTCCCGTTCAAGTTCCGTATTTTTTTGGGTCCTTGTTTTCCGTACTAAACTTCGTTTGTTTTGTACCTAAAGGTTAAAAAATCCTTTAAAACCTAACGTTTACTTAAAAGTCGTTTTTTTAGGCCCTTTAATGGTTTAGTAGTTAAGGGGAAAACGGTAACTGGTAACCTAGTAGTAACGGCCTAAGGGTAAACTCGGGTCCTTAGGAACTTCA
>NW_017705215.1:0-1161 GCF_001879085.1 Nicotiana attenuata | reverse complement strand
TCTGTCACGACTAAAGTCGTGAGCTAATACATAATTAATAAAGTGGTATGGCCACTTTATTCGTAACAGGACTCGACTCTTGTCCGATTTAATCTACGAGGGTACGGCCCAGTCATTCCCCCATGGGGACGGAACTTCAGCATGGCCACGGCCATTTATTGCCAGCTCACAAAGCTCACATCTATAAATACGAAGAGCAGTAGCCCTAGAATGGGGGGCTTCTTCACCACTAGTGAGATTAGAGAGAAACGAGAAAATATACCCCTCTTATGGGAAGAGAAAAACACTATTGTAAGGCTCTGAACCTCTTCATGGAGAGGCAGACCAAACAAATATTATCAATAAAGGTTTCTAATGCTTCTTCCCCTAATTCTGAGTTCTTGTTTTCATTTCTTTCAATTGGTCCAACGGATTATTACGATTTGCTATGATTATCCCGGGATTAATTTATATTGTTTTGTACTCGTAAGATCTGTAACATTTTTTGAGCGAACATCCATTAACATATTGAAGCAAGGAACAGTTGTTTTCGAGCTTCGGTCAAGAAAGTATTTTCCAGTTTTTGGGAAAAATATTAGTGGATCACAACTGTTGGGGAGAGCTGAAATTCCATGGAAAAGAGTATTTGAGTCGAGAGAAATGGAGATAGAGGAATGGGCAATATTTGCACTTGGAGTTGTCCTAGATGCCCTTTAATTAAGACCAGAAATGGGCGAAGCACTAATTAAGGTGCTACTGGTCATAAGATTGATTTTTTAGTCACTTGTATTTTCGTCAGACTAGTAATGAAAAGGTTATGTAGATTTGTCTTATCAATGTTGCATCCAAGCCGAATCTGACATCAATCTTATATGTAAATTGTAATTATTATTATTATTATTATTATTATTATTATTATTATTTTGTGAAAAGATACAAATAACACTTCGTTTTCTACTACGTTATAGATCCTGAACTTACAGTTACAAGTTCAAAAGTTAAGGACACTTGGTCCTGAACTTAGAATTACAAGTTCAAAAGTTAAGGACACTTGGTCCTGAACTTAGACTAACAAGCTCAGAAGTTAAGGACAATAGGTCCTGAACTTACAGTTACAAGTTCAAAAGTTAAGGACAATAGATCCTGAAGTCCTAGAACTTAGACTAATAAGCTAAAGTAAGA
>NW_017705213.1:0-1161 GCF_001879085.1 Nicotiana attenuata | reverse complement strand
GTGAGTTCGAGTTATTCACTTGTAGCGGACTGTTTTATAGACTGTTTTGTGTTGCTGTTGGGCTGCGTGTTTTACTACTGTTTTGTGGAGTTTTGGAGGAGGAAGGATGTGGAAAAACACCATATAGATTTAGGGTTGTAGGCTGGTAGTTCTTCGTAACATTTCCGGGTCGTTTGACACGACTACGGTGGCCGTCGTATGTATGAAGTGATTAGGTTGTGCGTGGACTGTTTTGGGAGGCTCAATATGATTATTATTGATGTTGTTTGGGCTGTTTGGTGATTGTTTGGAATTGTGTGAAGTCATATATATAGGGGAGGTGCTGTCCGTTTCATCGTAAAATAGGTTGTGGTCGATACATAATAGTTATGACACTTGAATGATAACTACAATATCGTTTCTCTAATTGTAGGCTAAGGAGTCGTGAAAATTGCATAGCTTGAGATTGGGGCAGTATATACAAAGTATGTTAAGGCTCTTACTTCTTTCTTTTGGCATGATCTGAAGTGACATGAACATAAACGGTACGCTAATTCATAACGGATCTACTCCTAGAAACTAAGGTTGTCCATGTTGTTCTTTCCTTATAAAGTTATTCTAAACAAGTGGTATGATCCTTAAATCCTACTAAGGTTCATATTGATGGTAGGGATGTCCATAATGTTCTTAAGTCACTCCAAGAGGTTTAGAACTTGATTCCATGAGTCGAGCATGCATTATATATATGTATCTATTTTACTCTACCGAGCCGCGCTATAGTCGGTCGGGTATGGCACCTATTGTGCAACCGCTGATCAGTTGGGTTTTACCGAGATCCACGAGGCCGGGTACGATTCTACCGAGCCTTATGATGGTCGGGTACGTTTTTACCGAGTCCTCTTTGAGGCCGGGTATGATATGATGATGATGATGCCCACAGAGGCGTATGTTTTTAAAAGCTTATGTATATATATGTATTATGCATTTCATGTCAGTAGCCCCCAGAGGCACTCAGATGTTACAGGTTGTATCTCCTCTATCTCTCTTTACGTTACTGATCTTGTTTATGCTTTCCTGCCTTACATACTCGGTACTTTATTCGTACTGACGTCCCTTTTGCCTGGGGACGCTGCGTTTCATGCCCGCAGGTCCCGATTGATAGGTTGACAGTCCTCCTAGTAG
>NW_017705212.1:0-1161 GCF_001879085.1 Nicotiana attenuata | reverse complement strand
AAACTTTCCCTTTTTTTGCTACTTAATCCCTCTATTTTCTGACTTGTGTCACAAGTTAGCACACTACAATTACTGAAATTACATTGAAGTCCTACTTTGGAAGGTCCTAGAAGATTCTAGTTTCAACTACCATGTGCTATCTAATCCTAAATGTCTAAGCTACCCTTGAATTCATCCTAAATTACTAACCCCTGAACCTATTTTGCAATTATTAACCCTTGATCTTGGTCTCAATTTACCAAATTACCATTATCATCTATAACCCAATCGATTAAACTAATCAATGCCAACTAATCAAGCTAATCTTACTAATGAATTGAAAACTAAACTTAAAGAATTATTGATACAATTACTGAATTAAACTAACTATCAGATTTCAGCTATAACCAATTCATTTAACCAATATAAAAGTCAGAGTTCCCACTCAAACAGTCCCGCAAAATCAAAACATCATAAAATAAAAACTATCAAATAAATCGAATTTCAGAGTTAACACAGACTCAAATTCATCAAAAACTATTATCAATTAAACTAATGAAACAAAACACATTTAATCATGCTTTACTCTAACAACTATTACTAATTAACAGAGAACAATTTACTTAACAGTAGACCTATTAATTCAAAACAGGCATGCAGATAAACAGAAATAAAGAAAAATAAAAATGAAATAAAAATAACAATCAGAAACTTACTGATGAAAACTCCAGCCGGCCATTAATGTTTGAATCCTCCGGGATTCTTGACGCGTAACATCCCTAATCGTGTGTTTTCACAAGAACCCACATGATTAGGGAAATTACGGTCAAAAATCCCTAAATTTTGAGCTAGGGTTCTGCCGGTTTTAAGATTTGAAATTCGAGGAGTTATTGCAAGATTCGAAAGGTTTTGGTCAGGGATTAATGATGGGGAGGTCATGGTGATTGTGGGGTGTAAATTTGGGCCGGTTTGGACAGGTTCATGTTTGGCTCGAATCTTCAAATGAAGATTCGAGAAGTTCCAGAAAGATTCGAGCCAAACGGTTTAAGGATTTGGGTTGGGGTGGTTAGAAGGTCTTAGGGTGTTAATTTGGCGGCCATCGGAGAAGGTGAGGTTTTCCGGCCAACCTTCCATTTAAGATTCGAAGAGTTGGGGCCTGATTCGAGGGGAGCTATGGTGATG
>NW_017705211.1:0-1161 GCF_001879085.1 Nicotiana attenuata | reverse complement strand
ATTACAAAACGACCCAAACGAGTCGGGGGGACCCTCCGAAGGACTTTGTAAGGTACTGCTAGGCATCACATACCGTGTTCCAGTTTGATAAGGAATCATAGCACTTCAAGTTTTTTTTTTTTGGTTTGATTAGTTTTTATCATACTCCTTTTTATCCAGCATATGGAAACATCTATATAAGAAGTCGAGAAATTATGAATAGAAGCCTTCTATAAATATGGAAAAAGTTGTCTGCCTCCTCACAACCAACATAAGTGCATACACAGAGAACCACAAATAGAGCGATTCAAACCATGAGGAGCTGAGACAATAAAGAATCTAATTCAATAGGAGATACAAACCTTGCGATCAAATCTACCAGGACGAAGAAGGGCAGGATCTAATAAATCCCTTCGATTTGTGGCTCCCAAGAATATAACGCCTTTACCAGTATCAAATCCATCAAGCTCAATCAATAACTGGTTCAGAGTAGTTTCCCTTTCTTGAGTTGCCGCATTATAGAGGTGGTCAGTTGATTCACTAAATATTCCTTGACGCCTGTTTATTAGAATAATATTTTCAGAAACTATAACCACTGCACATGTCTACAGGTCTTTTAAGTACAACAATGACTATTTCTTCGAAAAAATAATATCTAGACAGCCACAGAACTGATTAGCATCGTCCACAAAATGAAATTAATATATTCAGGTTCAAAAATCCAATTTTAATAGTTCTGCCACTAGCTAAAAAGGGGCTACGATAGGAGAAACACCCAGATGCTCAACTCCAGAATATCCATGGGATGAGCAAACCATGGTTTATAATAAGCAAAATCAGTAGAAGTTACACACATGCACCATTATTCATTTAGACAAACAACCTATACCTTGTTGCGAGTGCATCGATTTCGTCGATGAAGATAACTGATGGTCTATTCACCTGTGGCAAGAATCAGGGCTTTCTTCAAAACATAAAAACGGGAAAATCACATGGTTCATTGACTATGTATTATGCTCACCTTGGCTCTCTTGAACAAATCTCTAATACGAGCAGAACCAACACCAACTAGAACTTCCACAAATTCAGAACCAGCCATTTGATAAAATGGGAACACCACGACTCTACCACGTCACTTTGTCTTCGGTCGACCAACCGGGTGGTCGTAGGAAACGAAACGCT
>NW_017705210.1:0-1162 GCF_001879085.1 Nicotiana attenuata | reverse complement strand
CACTACATCAGGACTACAGAGACCATCTTTCTGCCAATACAAGAATAACAGTTCTTAGTATGATTAAAAACCACTAAGTAATTAAATAAGTAGGAGTACCTCTTACTATAACAAAGTCAATTTATCTTTTACTTATCCAAAAAAAAAATCAAGAAGCCAAGCATGACGAAAATGATAAGAAATACTATGTTCAGTTCCAAAAGGGCTTATAAGACAAATATTTTATCTAGATCTCCAATTTTTTTGCCCCAGCTCAGCTCCCCTCTTAAACGTCTAGAATCAAATTTGGACTTTGCTATATATGTCTTCCAAGATAGTGCTCCTCGTATTCCCATTTCAAGAAACAACAAGAACGATTACTCACCTAAGATAATCTCAATTAACAAGCTGCTCTTTTTTCTTTTCTATTTTTAAAAGCATAAAGGAGAAGGGATCAAGAAGCAAACTAATACATGACTAAACTAAAAATAATTTAGGTAATTCACTATTGAAGTTTAAAAAAAAAACATGGTCTGCTTCAACTTAAGAGTCATAATAAACATACAAACCATAACTGTAGCCTATCTTGGATCCAAAATTCTGTCACTAAGGAACATTAGAAAGAGAATAAACTATTTTATCCCAAAAGCAACTGTGATGCAAATCATACTGGGCTACTACACTTCTGCACAATAATTGTATAGTGTCTGTTCAGATAGCATCCTATACAAGATCCTAAAAGGTACTCCAAAGGTCCATCTTAGGGTTTTCTGCAGAAAAGGAGCACTGAGCTCAAAGGACTTCAAAATGAGTAAGGATTTGTTGCAAATAGAAATACGAACTGGCAAAGAAGGAAGAGAATAGTGGACATATATGGTGCTGATACACATAGTCAAGTAAAATAGTACAGGTAATGAAGGGCACCTTAATGTCCTACAATTATTGGGAAAGAGAAAAATGATTGGCCAAGTGAACAAACTGAAAGGTGATGGAATTTGAGTCTCAAAGCTCGGACTGGAAAAATATAAAAAGGGGAAGGAAGAAGAGATAAGAAACTGCTGGCATTACTCTAACCATCCCAGAAACATCACACTATGTTCCCCATCTTCCTTCTCAGCCAGTTCTAATAACCGTCTCTTCGGTCACCAGCCAGGATTTTCGAACAGAAATAACAACATTTGCA
>NW_017705209.1:0-1162 GCF_001879085.1 Nicotiana attenuata | reverse complement strand
TTTACCCTCACCACCCCAGATGTCAACTTTCCTAACACTCAAAACCCCACACCTCAACAAAACGTCCCGAAACCACAAAACTATTCCGTTCCCCTCCACCACTGCAACACTTGCCACACTTCCAACAACACCCCACTGCTCATCCCTGAACTGCTGAACTCCACAAATGATCATCTCCACACTCACCACAACACCCCCATCTATGTGGAAACTATGCCGCACCCTACTCAACCCATCTCAAGCATACCCGGGTCCAATGATAAAGACTCGATCATCAGAAATTTGGCTGAAGAACTTAAGAAGCTGACCACCAGGATCCAAGGCATTGAAAGTAGTAAAGGAATTTAGGGGCTAAACTACGAAGATTTATGCATACAGCCCGATGTCAAACTGTCCGACGGGTACAAACCCCCCAAGTTCGAGATGTTTGATGGTACAGGGGATCCCAGGGTTCACTTGAGGACATACTCTGACCAGTTGGTCGGAGTGGGAAAAAATGAGAGGATTCGCATGAAGCTTTCATGAGGATACTGAAAGGAGATGCTCTGTCTTGGTACATTAGCCAAGACCCAAAGAAGTGGTCAAACTGGGTTAGTATGGCGTCCGACTTCATGGATATATTCAGGTTCAATACGGAGAATGCACCAGATGTGTTTTACATTCAAAATTTGAAGAAGAAACCCACAGAAACTTTCGGCGAGTATGCCACTCGTTGGAGATCAGAGGCTGCCAAGGTTCGACCTGCTTTAGGGGAAGAATAGATGAACAAGTTTTTCGTCCGGGCTTAGGATCCGCAATACTATGAAAGACCGGTGCTGATCGAGAACCATAAATTTTCTGACATCATCAGGCTGGGAGAAAGGATTGAAGAAGGCATCAAAAGTGGTATGGTCACTAACTTTGAAGCTTTGCAAGCCACCAACAAGGCTCTGCAGTCCGGTGGTACATCCAAGAAGAGGGACGTAAGCACCGTAATGGTTGCACAGAGAACCAAATCACCAGTCAAATACCAAACCAACCCGATATCTCCACTTACATATCAACCTACTCCAAATTTCCAGACACCCGCACCTTCCTACCAAGCTCCACCACCTACCTATCAATCACCTCCACCTCCCACATACCAACCTACTTCACCTAGATATTCCCAACCCGCACAAGT
>NW_017705208.1:0-1162 GCF_001879085.1 Nicotiana attenuata | reverse complement strand
CCGGGAAGTTAAATACCCCGAATGGTTAGCCAACGTAGTTGTAGTACCCAAAAAGGGTAATAAATTAAGAATGTGTATAGATTATAAAGATCTAAATAAAGCTTGCCCCAAGGATTCCTTTCCTTTGCCTAACATCGATCGAATGATCGATGCCACGGCCGGCCACGAGACGCTAAGTTTTCTCGACGCCTATTCCGGATATAATCAGATCCGGATGGATAAGGACGATCAGGAAAAAACGTCCTTCATCACTAAGTATGGCACTTACTGCTATAACGTGATGCCCTTCGGGTTAAAGAACGCCGGGGCCACCTACCAACGCCTAGTTAACAAGATGTTCGAGAATTAATTAGGCAAAACCATGGAAGTTTATATTGATGATATGTTAGTTAAATCCCTGCGCGCAGAGGAACATCTTAGCCATTTGCAGGAAACTTTTGCTATATTAAAGCAATATAACATGAAGCTGAACCCGGAGAAATGCGCGTTCGGGGTCGGATCCGGAAAGTTCCTAGGATTTATGGTGTCCAACAGGGGAATCGAGATCAATCCGGATAAGATTAAGGCAATCGAGGACATAAAGATTGTCGATAACGTAAAGGCCATCCAACGGCTCACCGGGCGCATAGCTGCTCTAGGCCGGTTCATATCCCGATCCTCGGAGAGGAGCCATCGATTTTTCAATCTTCTAAAGAAGAAGAATGATTTCACGTGGGGACCAGAATGCCAGCACGCCCTAGAGGAACTCAAAAGGTACCTTTCTAATCCACCTTTGTTGCATACTCCGAAAATCGGAGAGCCTCTATACCTATACTTGGCCGTATCGAAAGTAGCCGTCAGTGGGGTCCTAGTTAGGGAAGAACAGGGCACCCAGTTCCCCATCTACTACGTAAGTAGGACACTAGGGGAAGCGGAAACGAAGTATCCTCACCTAGAAAAATTGGCATTAGCCCTAATTAGTGCCTCAAGAAAATTGAAGCCATACTTCCAAAGTCACCCCATACATGTTGATTCGCGTAGGTTTGGAAAGTAAAGCATCGCGTTCGCGGAGCTCCTGTCGCGTTCGCACAGCACGTTTTTGAAGCCTTGGAAATTTTCTCTTCGCGATCGCGAGCCTGGGGCCGCGATCGCATAGAAGGAAATTATAGCTGGGCAAAAGGGT
>NW_017705207.1:0-1162 GCF_001879085.1 Nicotiana attenuata | reverse complement strand
TTTATTTTTAGATTTTATTTATTAGTCCCTAATTTCTTGGCTTGTTTCTCAAGTTACTGCATTAAGTTCCCGAAATTCTAAATTGAACCCCCATCTAGAAGCTTCTAGGGATTTCTAATTCAGTTATTGCAAGATTCTTATCTAGAAAGACCTATATATCCCTTGTCTTTATTCTGAAATTACTAATCCTAGTCAAACTAACCTTGGCCCTTGGTCTCAATTTACCATGGTTGAAATTATCAGCTATAAACAAACTAATTAAAAACTAAATAACAACAGACATGGGCAAACAGAAACCAATAACAACAAATTAAAATCGAATACCAACTGGACAAATTAAAAGAAATTAAAACCTATGCTACTGACTTAAAGTCTATGCCAAATGCATTCGAACAAAGACTAAATTAACTACTAAAACATGATCAATTCTAAATCGAGGCAAGGATTAAACCAAAAGACCAAAACAATCACTGGAATAATAAAGAAGGAAATCATTGTTTTTTAACCATTCTTGTAGTCTAATTAGGTCAATACCCCAAGTTTACTAATTAATGATAAAACATGATAAGGAAAACAAAAACAGTATTCATGCCTTGGACTCAGTTTGTTTGAACAACAGAATTAAAGAAAGAAAACAAAAAGCAAACAAATGACAGCTACCAATTTGAACAAACCTAGGTAGGATTTCAGACTAAGGGGAGCAAAGGAGAAGAGCAGAAGTTTGATTATCGGGATGGTAAACCAGAAAGAAAGAAGGAAGGAGGTGAATAGAATACGAGATAAGAAGTAAAAGTAGAAATGAAAAGAGAGAAAAACGTCAACACCGTAGACTTGAAACTCGAGACCCAAGTACTCTCGATTACGAACCCCGAACTATACGATACGTACACGACCATCCTATTACTACCCTATACCAAAAGAAAACCGACGGTAAAACGTACGTAAGTACGTAGCCCGTTAGGGTAACCGGGTCTTTAACGGTCCCTTTAAGGGCTTTACCGAGGGGGTACCGTCGTAAAACCCCGTAGTAACGTTTTAAAACTACGTTTTTAGGGAACTCCGGTAAAGTTTCCGAAAAACCGGTAGGGAACTTTTAGGGAACGGGTAAGGGAACTGGGAACCGTTAGGGAGGTTTTTAGGAAAGGTTGAAGGGGGGGGTAAC
>NW_017705206.1:0-1162 GCF_001879085.1 Nicotiana attenuata | reverse complement strand
TAAAAAGTGGGTATAGGGTTAAATCGGGGGCGACCGAAATAGGGCGCCCCGTGCAATTTTTACATCTCCTCCAGACCCAGCCCACTCTGCTAGGTGCGGTCAATATGACTTTTTGTAGGACTCCCACGTATTTGATAAATGATATTGTATAGCCTCTCTCAAGATAATAGCCGAAGAATATATATTTTTTGTAAATATATACATTTTGGTATGTTATATACAAAAATATATAAATTTTATACACTTTTGCGGCTACCTGATGTAGATAATTTTGATCACGGGCTAAAAGTGATCTTTACCCCCACCTATTTAGCACATCTCTTGCTTGGGATTTCTAACAAGGACCCCATTTCGAGTATTCAGCATTTATTTACAATGTTCCACTAATTGACAGAATGCGTTGTTATTGTCACGTACTCAACCGAGTGAACCCGGCCGAGCAAGCCTGTTAGATTTCCTTCTACCCAAACTCGTTCATGAATAAAGAGGAGATGTACTCCATTAATCAAACACTTAAAAGATTTCATTAACAACTCCTATTTTATTTCCATTAGCAGCTTTATTCATAATTTCCAAAATATTACAGGTTTATAGATATAATGAAAAACATATTTTCCAAATACTAACATTTCTAGTTTTGACTCTCAACATCAATCACCGCCCACAACCTGTCTACGGAGCCTCTAGGTACAACTGAAGAGTAATATGGAAATGTCGGCAACAAGGTCCCAGCTATACCTCAAAACACAATACATGAGAAACATAAAATACATGACCCCGAAATGAAGTGGAGCTCACCAAGTCTGCTGGGAGGAGGGTATACTGCTATCGCTGATCAATGCTGTCTGCTGTGGAACCACCTGCCTCCATTAAAGATGCAGCGCCCCCGGCAATAGGGATGTTAGTACTGTCGAATAGTACCAGTATGCATAACTAAACACCATCTCAATAGAATGAATAATAATAGGAGGGGGGGGGGGGGGTACAAGTCATGAAATCAATAGAAGCCTCAAACAGTACCAAAAATATCAATTTAAGAACCACATATGTTTTCGAGTAAATTTCCATGTTTTTTAGTTGGGTAGATTTTAGTACCGATATACCATCATTTACATACCACGTACTTTTACACGGTAGTCCGTATCACGATCCGACCGCTAGA
>NW_017705205.1:0-1162 GCF_001879085.1 Nicotiana attenuata | reverse complement strand
AATTCAGCCTCCATTGTAGAGCGGGCAATACAAGTTTGTTTGGACGACTTCCAAGATACCGCTCCTCCACCGATAGTGAATATATATCCACTTGTGGACTTGGAATTAGTTGATCTGGTGATCCAATTTGCATCACACTATCCCTCAATGACCGTAGGATATTACTGTAGTGCAAAGCAAAGTCCTGGGTATGTACTAAATACCCCAAAACTCATTTCATGGCCATCCAATGAGATTGACCTGGATTGCTCGTATATCGACTCAATTTACTTATAGCACAAGCTATATCTGGTCGTGTACAATTCATGATGTACATTAAGCAACCCAACACACGAGCATAATCCAATTGTGATATGCTTTGGCCTTTGTTCTTTGCTAATGCAAGATTCACATCAATTGGAGTCTTTGCAACTTTAAAGCCCAAGTGCTTGAATTTTTCAAGTACTGTCTTAATATAATGACATTGTCACAATGCCAGTCCTTGAGAAGTCTTATGGATCTTAATTCCCATAATTAAATCAGCAACTCCCAAGTCTTTCATATCAAACTTGCTAGTTAGCATACGCTTAGTAGCATTTATGTTGGCAATGTCATTACTCATTATGAGCATATCATCCACATATAAGCAAACAACGACTATGTGATTTGGAACATTTTTAATGTACACACATTTATCACATTCATTTATCTTAAATCCATTTGACAACATTGTTTGGTCAAATTTCGCATGCCATTGTCTGGGTGCTTGTTTTAATCTGTAAAGGGACTTAACAAGTCTACAGACCTTCTTTTCTTTACCTGGAACCACAAACCCTTCAGGTTGTTCCATGTAGATTTCTTCCTCCAACTCTCCATTTAAGAAGGCCGTCTTAACATCCATTTGATGAATTTCAAGACCATAAACTGCAGCTAACGCTACTAACGTTCATATGGACGTAATTCTTGTAACTGGAGAGTATGTACTAAAATAGTCAAGACCTTCTCGTTGTCTATACCCTTTGACCACAAGTCTTGCCTTATATTTGTCAATAGTGCCATCATCTTTCATTTTCCTCTTAAAGATCCATTTAGAACCCAACGGTTTATTTCCAGGAGGAAGATCAACCAATTCTTATGTATGGTTATTCAATATGGATTCTATTTCACTATTGACTGCCTCTTT
>NW_017705203.1:0-1162 GCF_001879085.1 Nicotiana attenuata | reverse complement strand
TTCCAAATTTGAATACCCTTTAAGACAACTTTGAGTTCAATACTCTAACTATACTATACATATTTTCAATTTCAATACTCTACACTTCACCCAACACTCTACTCTCTTCTGAGTACCTGCGTGATTGTTTTGCTTTGCTAATTTCGTTTTCTAAGGCTTACTGTTTTACTTTCTTGTTTACCCTGAAACTGGTACGTTCTAATTTAAGTTTAACCTCATCCCAAAGTGTTTACTTTACAGTTTCCACATCCCTGTCTGTTTTACTACTTATGTTGAATGTTAATTAGCAAGTCAATTCCCTTGCATATGTTTCTACTATGAATGCCTACACCCCTGACTGCATTACTGCCTGTGTTTAATGTTAATCAGCAATGTCAATTTCATTGAACATGTTTCTATTTGTGGATCCCCATATCCCTATTCCCCTCTATGTGTTTGAGTTAAAGTTTGGGCATGGAAGCACCTAAATTGTTGTTCATGTCTGGGCTTGATCCTTTAAGGGATCCTAACTCCCAAACAATGTGGCTAACAGGCTGGTTAGGGGTGTGCCAGCACTCCTAATTGCTGGGTATTACCACCAGCCTGTCTTGGCTCTCCCAGAATCCCCTTTCTGTACTTACACTCACTCTTAGTTTCTAAGTTCTGCCCCCCTCCTATGAGCCTTGCTTTGGGGACCTTAGTTGCCGCCCTCTGGCTCGGAAGCTGGCAACCCCTCCTCCTCTCCGGAGGAGCACAACCTCGCCTTTGGAGGCTCTCCGATATCTACGACAGCAAGATTAATACATGAAAAGGGAAAAGTGTCTCTCCAAATGAACAAGGAACAAGGAAAGTGCAGTATATACGCGCACCGTGATGTTTTGCTTCCCATCTGCCCTGGGACGCAGCTCGCCATCTACGCTTGTCGCAAGTCGAGGGGTCGCCAGCTTCCGGACCCAACCAGGAGATAGAACTTCGCCCGGCGTCCATGAAATTGCTGCAGAAAGGAAGGAAACACGATTAATAAACTAACTTCCGCCGTGAGCAAATCTGAGAAAATACGGGATGCTCCACTCACGCGTATAGTTCTATTCTTCAGGGAATGGCATAAGTTCAACTGGGGTAACGTCAGCCGTCCAGACTCAGACGAACCGACTAACCCACTCCCGATCTTCGTGTTCCTTAT
>NW_017705202.1:0-1162 GCF_001879085.1 Nicotiana attenuata | reverse complement strand
AACCCGGTCATTTCCCGGCATAACCTGGATTCATTCACAAGGATACACAATCCTTATTTGATCGCTTAGATATGTGTCACAACTAACTCACGAAATTTTCCTAGTAAAAACTGGGGCAGAAAATTTCGTGCGTTTGTTTGTTTTGGTATCTTAAGCAGGTTGACCTCAAGACATAGGGTGCGAGATGACCGATGGAATGAGTCTCAATCCAGAATAAAGAAAAAGAAGAAAAGAACAAAAAGAAATAAGCTCAAATGTGAAGCAAACAAAGGTGCGGATTGCTCAAAATCTGATTGAAGTCACAAGCTCCGCTGATCCCGTCTTGACCCAATGCTGCAGAAAGGAACAAACACCTACAACTTACGAGCATCAAGATTCAGATCAGGGTCCACAGCAAAATCAGCTAAGACTCAAGATCAGGGTCCCGAAAACCCTTCGTGTCTCCGGGCAAAGAGGGGCAGCTGTGAGCACGTGATTTTTGCCGCGCTTAAATTACTCCGATAGAATTCATTAAAATTAGAATTTTTCTTTTAGTATTTGAATTTTTAGGAATTAATTGCATGATTTTGTGTTTTGTTTGCATTTTTGTGTGCATTTTTAATTGTCATAAAAAATGAAAAGAAAAATTACAAAATAGTATACTTGCATTTAGGACCCAATTCCAGATTTTTAGATTAATTAACATCATTAAAAATAAAATAATTAAAAATATTCCTTTATATTATTTTACTTGCAAAATTTTGATTTTTCCTTAAACTAGGATTTGTTTAATTTTTGAGAATTAATTAGTCACATTTTAGAATTAAATTAGGTTTTGGCTATATTTTAATTTTGTACTTAATAAAATCCAAAATTTAAATAAATAAAAAGAAAAAGAAGAAAACAAATAAAAAAGAAATTGAAATAAAGAAGCAAAGGGCCAGCCAGCTTTGGGCCATTTTTCATTTAAATTGACTAGCCCAAGTCAAAATGGGACCCCAAAATCCGGCCAAAATCAAGCCCAATTATAGCCTACCCGGTCTGCCTTTTTTTTTAATCCAAAACGGCGTCGTTTCATGTGAATTAATCCTGGCCGTCGAGGATTCTTGATCCTACGTCCAGGAACTGGCATCAATTTGGTATATCAGTGTCGGAGCCTAACCCCCCGCCCCCCCTCCTCTCC
>NW_017705201.1:0-1162 GCF_001879085.1 Nicotiana attenuata | reverse complement strand
CCGTTTCAGCACACGCGTCAAATTCACTAGGCAGTCCTTAAATGAGTTCCCCACCACTGAGAAGTCATCCGTGAACACCTCCATTATATCTTCTACCATGTCAGCAAATATGGCCATCATGCACCGTTGGAATGTGGCGGGTGCATTGCATAGACCAAAGGGCATCCTCCTGAAGGCATAAATTCCGTACGGGCATGTGAATGAGGTCTTTTCTCTATCCTCAGGGGCAATGGAGATCTGATTGTACCCTGAGTACCCATCCAAGAAGCAAAAGTGTGACCTCCCTGCCAATCTATCCAGCATTTGATCAATGAAGGGAAGTGGGAAGTGGTCTTTTCTGGTGGCCAGATTCAACTTTCTATAATCCATGCAGATTCTCCAGCCGGTGACGGTTCTTGTTGATATAAGTTCATTGTTGTCATTCTTTACCACCGTCATGCCACCCTTTTTAGGTCACACATTGAACTGGGCTAACCCAGCTACTGTCAGAAATTGGAAAAATGATTCCCGTATCCAACCATTTTATCACTTCCTTCTTCACCACTTCCTTCATATTCGGATTTAGCCGTCTCTGATGTTCCCTGGAAGGTTTGTGCCCCTCTTCCAGCAGAATCTTGTGCATGCAATAGGCGGGGCTGATCCCCTTGATGTCTGCCATGGTCCATCCAATGGCAGTTTTGCACTCCCTAAGTACCTGTAAAAGCTGTTGAACCTGCACATCTAACAAACCAGATGAGATAATAACAGGCAATGTGGAGTCAGGCCCTAGAAATTCATACCTGAGGTGGGTTGGCAGAGGCTTCAATTCCAGCTTAGGGGGTTCCTCGATGGATGGTTTAGCTGGAGGGGTCTCTCTCTTTTCTAAGTGTAAGGGCTCAAACTCCAGATTTCTCTCCCAGAACCCTTTACCTTCTAGTGCCAACACCCATTCCGCCAAATCCTCACCATTCACTACATCCAAGTTTGTCAAACATGCAGCAAGGGGATCCTCGACCGTCAACGCTTCATCGTCAGCCTCTACAATTACATCTACTGCATCAATAAGGGAACAATTTGCAAACTCACTTGGTCGCCTCATCGATTTCTGCACATTGAATATAATTTCCTCATCATTGAGCCTTATCTTAAGCTCCCCTGTCTCGCAATCAATCAACGCTCTTCC
>NW_017705200.1:0-1162 GCF_001879085.1 Nicotiana attenuata | reverse complement strand
CAATACAGTGCAATAACAAGCTTAGGATTATATTATTTCTGTATTTGTACTTACTGTTCTGGAAGAGTAAAACCTTTGTGGTTTTGTACTCTATTAAAATCTACGTGATTTTAACGTTTGTGTCATTCTTTTACAGAAATGACTAATGAGAATGAGAACCAAGCGGTTCCAATGGTGACTGCCAATGCGTCAACAAGCCGAACGACACCGGCAGCATTGGCACCGGCGGAGAAACCCGGAAAATTTTCCGGGATTGATTTCAAGCGCTGGCAGCAAAAGATGTTCTTCTATCTGACTACTCTAAGTCTCCAGAAGTTCATCAAGGAAGATGTTCCTGTGCTGTCCGATGAAACTCCAGAAACTGAACGCTTTCTCGTAATTGAGGCATGGAAGCATTCAGATTTTTTGTGCAAGAATTATATTCTAAGCGGGCTGGAGGATGGTTTGTATAACGTCTACAGTGGCGTGGAAACGTCAAAGGAACTGTGGACTGCGCTTGAAAAGAAATACAAAACCGAAGATGCCGGGTTGAAAAAGTTTGTTGCTGCAAAATTTTTGGACTACAAAATGGTAGATAGCAAGTCTGTTATTACCCAAGTCCAGGAATTGCAAGTGATTATTCACGATCTCCTTGCTGAAGGTATAACTCAATTTAATATTGATGTTGAAAGTAGTAATCTTAGTATTTTTACTAATAGAAATTTCATTGAAGGTCTTGTTATCAATGAAGCATTTCAAGTAGCAGCGATGATTGAGAAGTTGCCTCCTTTGTGGAAGGACTTCAAAAACTACTTGAAACACAAACGCAAGGAGATGTCCCTTGAAGATCTCATTGTTCGGTTGAGAATCGAAGAGGACAACAAAGCTGCGGAAAAGAGAGGCCGTGGAAATTCAACAATAATGGGAGCAAATATTGTTGAAGAGAACAAAAAGAGAAAGAAGGCTTCTGGACCGAAATACAACCCAAGCAAGAAGCGGTTCAGTGGAAATTGCTACAACTGTGGGAAAACTGGACACAAATCTACGGAGTGTCGTGCTCCGAAGAAAGACAAGAAAAGGGGTCAAGCAAACATGGTTGAAAAGCATGATGATGTTGATGATTTATGTGCCATGCTTTCCGAATGCAACTTGGTGGGCAATCCTAAAGAGTGGTGGATTGATT
>NW_017705199.1:0-1162 GCF_001879085.1 Nicotiana attenuata | reverse complement strand
ACTGAGAGAGGCCGAGGGCCTGGTTGTGAGGATTATATATTTATGGATCGGGCTGCACACCGCAGTGATATATATATATATATATATATATATATATATATATATATATATACGGATCGGGCTGCACGTCGAAGCGATATTGGATCGGGCTACGTGCCACAGCAATATAGCGCTTGGGCTGTAGGAGCCCCTCCGGAGTCTGCACACCCCCAGTGAGCGCAGTCGATTATATATATGGATCGGGCTGCATGCCGCAGCGATATATGAATTGGGCTGCACGCCGCAGCGGTTATTATAAGGTACCTATTGAGCGTGAGTGCTGATTGATGAGAGTTGAGTCATGAGTGACTTAGAGGCTTTCCCGAGGGGCTATATATATGTATACGAGTGATGTTTTGCTCGAGGGGCTTGTTTAAGAAATTAGTATTTGCACTCATCTTTATACTGAGCCTCTATTGAAAATGTTAAACAAATGTTTTGAACAACTTTCATTGAAACTGGAGTTTTTACAAGATGTTCGGAATTTAATTACTGGTTTGGTGTTGTTATTTCCACTGAGATTTTCATGTTATGAGATGTATATGAGTGACCGAGAGGTTTGCCCGAGGGGCTGCTTATGATTTATGTTTGCCCGAGGGGCTGTATACGAACTATGTTTTGCCCGAGGGGCCGATTATGATTTTCATCACTTTCACTATAAACTACATTGAACCTCATTGAAACTATTAAAAAGACTTTTTTCAAAGGATTTTATTGAAATTGGAGGTCATTGAATCTGGTCCCTTTAACACCGGCGATGCTCCCGGGATCTGATCTATCCGAGCATGGAACTCTTTAGAGTTTTGGTCCATTCGTACATTCAATTCTCTCATAAATCTCATGAGCTCGATTTTGAAATGGTCATTTAAGTTGTTGTTGTTCCCAGATCCACTACCGGTACCTTCTGCCTCGTAGAAACAGATCTCCTCCCTTGGAGTGTCATTATCGGTTCTTTGAACCATTTGATTCACGGGAACGCTGGGAGGAATCAGATCCCTTCCATTAGCATTACTAGAAGCACCCAGTAACGCCTGCTTCAATTCTGTCATCACCTGATCTTGACTTGAGAGGTGATCCATAATCGTCTTTTTGTGTTCTCTCAAGATTTTGACCGTTTCAACAA
>NW_017705198.1:0-1162 GCF_001879085.1 Nicotiana attenuata | reverse complement strand
CTTCCTTGAATATCTTCAACTCGTCTAATTAGGAATGTCACATGTCACTTTGTTGATGGTCCACGTGTCATTGCCTTTTTTCCATGTGTCACCTTGAATTTCTTTTGTTTTTTCGTTTTTTTTTTTTTTTGTAATTACATAGCGCTATGCACACCAAGTATATTTGATATTTTAAATGAGCAACAAAGTGCTGGTTGGTGCATTGGTTAAGTGGCAAGTCGACTGGTGGCTATAGCCTTTGTGTCGTGAATAAAAAGTAATATTGTGAAAGGCTAAAATCGTAAGTCACCGATACAAAGGTCATGGCCACCATTCCACTTGTCAACTAACCAATGCACCAGCCAATTTTGTTTACAACATTAAATATACATTGTGCGCATAGCGCATGTTAGCAAGCATTATGTATTTTTACCACCCAAAAGAAAAACGGCCGTTAACGGGCCGTGATGTACAAATAGCACCCGTTAACGTGGGACGTTAGCACAGACTCATATATAGCACATAGTATGCATGTACTATATGTGCTTTAATTCTTCTTTTTTACGCATTAGTTTATGGTTCGGGACTCTCGGATTTAGGGGCGGTAGGGTGTTCACCTGAACACCCTTGCTGAAAAATTACACGGTATATAAAACGCAAATTTATTTTTTACCTCTATATATTATATTTTAAACCCCTTGACACAATCCAAAAGCATAGCTTAGTGGTCAAGAGGGTTCAAAACCTTTGTAAGGTCATTGGTTTTATTCCCACTAGTTACAACCTTTCTAACGTTTTTTTTTTGAACCCCCTTGGCGGTAATCTTGCCTCCGCCACCGCTCCTACCAGGGGTGTACAAAGGAAACCGACAAATCGCACCGACCCGAATCCGAATCAAATCGAGAAAAAAAAACCCGACTATGGTTTGGTTTGATTTGATTTGGTGTTGGAAAAAAACCCGACCATAATTGGTTTGGTTTGATTTTAACTAAAGAAAGTCAAACCGAAATCAAACCAACCCGACATTACATATATAGAAGTTTTAGATATATTTAATATATAAATGTACTTATTGTATTGTAATTTATAAATATTTCTTAAGCTTTTTCATAATTTTATCTTTTAAGGTATTATTTCAAGGTTGGATTTACAGCTTGTTTGGATGGTTGTTACGTATTGTATC
>NW_017705197.1:0-1163 GCF_001879085.1 Nicotiana attenuata | reverse complement strand
CCTTAGCTTTTTTTCATAATTGTTTACAACCCTTCTAATTTAGTTATAGCCTTTTATTTACTTGCAAGTTAGTTATTAAAGAACAATCAACTGAGAATTTGAATATTTGGGAAGCTGGTTCTGAAGACTTGGTGGGTCTGAAGGTAGCAGTTGATAGGTTAACTCTCTGTGGGATTCGACTCCGGACTTGTAAACCGGATTATATTTGCAGCGACCGCATTGTCCTTTTTATAAGGCATAGTTGGGCGTGATCAAATTTTGGCGCCGTTGCCGGGGAGTTAACGGAATTATCAATTGCCATTGACAGAAATACAAAGATTCTTACTGTAGTCAGTTTTCTCTCTACCAACTTTTTCATTGAAAATTTTGACGGTTGTTGATCTGGGTACACAGGTGCATGCCTAGAAATTCTACGAGGACTGGAGAACTACTTGAAGGACTCTCAGACCCCGAGAAGACATTCCGGGCATTGAATCGTGCAAACAAAAGACTTCAACAATCACAACAAACACACCAACTCGAAACTGACATGGGCGACGTGAACGACCCCAACGGGAACATCAGGGATGAGCAAATGGCACCTCCTGTGCCTGAGGGTGCACTTTATGACTGGGCACAACCTACAGCTGACAATCTGGCCACTGCCATTATTGTGCCTGCGATACAAGCTGAATCGTTCCAGATCACAAATAAAATGCTACACTTGTTGCAGAACAAGGGACTTTTTTCTGGGACACAAACAGAAGACCCGCAGCAACACTTAAAGAACTTCCTGTCTATTTGCAAAACTCAAAGGCAACCGAACGTGACTCCGGAAGCAATCAGACTATTATTGTTTCCATTCTCGGTGACAGGAGCTGCTCAGGTTTGGCTAAAACTCGCTTCCCACTAAACTCTATAACAACTTGGGATGAGTTGGTCAAGCAATTTCACAACAAGTTCCATCCTCCCAACAAGACCGCTCAACAAATTGATGAGATTGTGAGCTTCAAACAGAAACCATTGGAGACACTACACGAGACATGGGGAAGGTTTAAAGGAATGTTGGTTATGTGTCCCCACCATGGTGTTCCAGAGCAGATGTTGGGACAACGGTTTTACATGGGATTGTCAGACAGCTTGAAGAATATAGTTGATGCCTCGGCTGGTGGGGCATTCTTGAG
>NW_017705196.1:0-1163 GCF_001879085.1 Nicotiana attenuata | reverse complement strand
TCAGTTATATGCCAAGTTCTCCAAGTGTGAGTTCTGGCTGAGTTCAGTTGCATTCCTGGGTCACGTTGTATCAGCTGAGGGTATTCAGGTGGACCCAAAGAAGATAGAGGCAGTGAAGAACTGGCCTAGACCAGCATCAGCTACAGAGATCCGGAGTTTCTTGGGGTTGGCAGGCTACTACAGACGGTTCGTGGAGGGATTCTCATCTATTGCAGCCCCGATGACCAGATTGACCCAAAAGGGTGCCCAGTTCAGATGGTCGGATGAGTGTGAGGCGAGCTTTCAGAAGCTCAAGACAGCTCTGACTACGGCACCGGTGTTGGTTCTGCCCACAGGTTCAGGGCCCTATACTGTTTATTGTGATGCTTCCCGTGTGGGGCTTGGAGCAGTGTTGATGCAGGATGGCAAGGTCATTGCCTATGCTTCGAGGCAGTTGAAAATTCATGAGAAGAACTATCCAGTGCATGATCTGGAGTTGGCAGCCATTGTCCACGCCTTGAAGATTTGGAGGCACTATTTGTATGGCGTGACGTGCGAGGTGTTCACCGATCATAAGAGTCTGCAGTACTTATTTAAGCAAAAGGATTTGAATTTGAGGCAGAGGAGGTGGTTGGAGTTGTTGAAGGATTATGATGTCACTATCTTATATCACCCGGGTAAGGCCAATGTGGTGGCCGATGCATTGAGTAGAAAGTCCGCTAGCATGGGTAGTCTTGCTTATATCCTGGTCAGCCAGAGACCGCTTGCTTTAGATGTCCAGGCTTTGGCCAACCGATTTGTGAATTAGATATTTCTGAGCCTAGCAGAGTGTTGGCTTGCATGGTCGCTCGTTCTTCGCTAAAAAGCGTATCCGTGATCGGCAGTTTGATGATCCCCATTTGTGTGTCCTGAGAGACACGGTGCAGCGTGGAGGTGCCACGAAGGTGACCTTAGATGATGATGGTGTTTTGAGATTGCAGGGGCGAGTTTGTGTGCCTAATGTTGATGGGATTCGAGAGTTGATCTTAGCGGAGGCCCATAGTTCTCGGTATTCTATTCACCCGGGCGCCGCGAAGATGTATCAGGACTTGCGGCAGCATTATTGGTGGCGTAGGATGAAGAAGGATATTGTTGCATATGTGGCTCGGTGTCTGAACTGTCAGCAGGTCAAGCATGAGCATCAG
>NW_017705195.1:0-1163 GCF_001879085.1 Nicotiana attenuata | reverse complement strand
TTTGTGTTTTCTTTAGTTATGTATAGACTCAGTGGCGAGAGTAGACCGNTTAGGTGTAGATTCTGAGTTCGAGAGTCGGGCCGGGCTCGGGTTTTGCTAAGTTTCGAGATTTTTGCTATTTTTCGATTGTTTTCGATTGGGTATGTTCCATTGGCATATGTGACGTATTCGTTGTGGTTTGGTCAAATTCGACGCGTGAGGAGGTCGATTTGAGAGGCAAGGGCATAGCGAGCTAGGATTTTGGCCGGCTTGAGGTGAGTAATAGATGTAAATGATGACCTGAGGGTTTGAAACCCCGGATTTGCACATCGTAGTGCTATATTGAGGTCACTTGCACGCCGGGTAGCGAGTGTGGGGTATAGCACCGTTGGGGATTGTGACTTGGTCCGTCCCGATAGGGGAATTAACTGTGTATTTGACTGAATATCACCTGTTATTATTATGATTTGAGCTGATTGTCATACTTGGGCTCGTGCCAATTGATTGAATCCTTCAGGGTTGCTATTACTGGTTTTTGCCATTTTTACATATAATTGAACTCAGTCCTAGTATTTAATACTGTTTTGCAAACTTAGCCACTTTTCCTCAAACTTGAAGCTTAAATAATATTTTTAATGAAGTTTGGGCTGAATATTTTTATATTATTGTGACCAAGGGGCTTATGTGATCTTGGACTGAGTATGGGATCGGGCTGCGCGCCGCAGCGATATTGTATTGATATTGATATGAGGCCGAGGGCCTAGTTGATGCCACGTGATGGCTTATTATTGCGCTTGGGCCGTAAGGACCCCTCCCGGAGTCTGCACAACCCCAGTGAGCGCCATCGACGATACCCAATCGAAAACAATCGAAAAATGCAAAAATCTCGAAATTAGCAAAACCCGAGCCCCGGGCCCACTTCTCGAAACTCAGAAATTCTTACACCAATGGGTTCCTTATCTCGCCATGAGTCTATACATATAAAGAACACCAAAATCGGAGTCAAAATGACCCCTCAAATCCCAATTTGAAATATTAAAACTCAAGCCCTAGTTCTTCCCCTTTTTGTTAAGTTTCCATTAATTTCAAGGTCAATTTCACAATAAAATCGTATTTTTAGTTCATAGGACATACCTCCAATCAATCCCAGTTGAAACCCTCTTCAATTCCCGTCCAAAAGCTCT
>NW_017705194.1:0-1163 GCF_001879085.1 Nicotiana attenuata | reverse complement strand
AAAATCGACGACCGTCATGAAAAGGCGGGAAAATCCCGAGGGCACGCGATGAAGACTGACAGAGTCTGCGAGAAATAGTATTAACCCGTACTAAACTATTATACAGCTGTACTAATAGCATTTTCACGTCATTATTAGACGTGCACCATGTTGGGATTCCCCCCTCCTATATAAAGGAGACCCTTGTCATTTTGTAAACAAGATACAACATATTGAATACAATAAAACGTTCTCTGCTCTTCTTTAAACACGCTTAAATAATTGTTCTACACATTTATTGCTTATTCTTTCATTGTTCTTTTATTTTTCTTCATTTGTTGCTCATTATTAACAGCAAAAGGCCATCTTTGAGGCCTTTATTATCATTGTTTCTTCATCAATAGCTCACTACCAACTGTCCTAAATAGGCGTCAAAGCTTCTGTTCCAGCCAGCTCGAGGCTCGATTTTGTGATAGCTTTGATTTGCATTTCTTATTTTCTTTACTTACACATAGCATCTATTGCCTAACAACAAGTATTAAAATAAATCACATATTTTTAGAACCACAAAATCAAATATAATTATCAATATCATTTTCAAGGTAAACGTTAAGATTCAATGAAATGCCAAGAAGGACAGGAAAAAGACTATACACCACATGAGACGCATCCCCATTTCATAACATGTAAATAGCTGTCAAGATGTATGTAAATACTGTAAATTAAAGCATCTTGTAATATGATGCTATTATTGACACAAAAAATATAAATGTTAGATCCAAATTGAATGTAAATAGGCACTCAGCATTGCGTACCTGATTCGATACTTAGATGTAGCAGTTTCTATTATCTCCATTCCCCCAAAAAGAAATGTTTAACCTATTGCAGTATTGGGCTTGTGCTGGCACGGGCCGTCCCTGTCTAGTAACATAGAATAGAACGTCCCTGTCTAGTAACATAGTATAGAAGAAACTCAATATTAGTTTCATATTTTATTAGGCTGTATTTCTATCTTTAAATTTATTTTTACCCTTAACACATAAAAAAGTCAATAACAAGGATCTCATGAAATAATTATCATTTGTGTACTCATAATGTTAATAGAATTATTTATAACACTAATTTACTTAGAAATATATATTTTAGTCATTCCTAAAAATATAGCCGACAAATGTATATTTTTG
>NW_017705193.1:0-1163 GCF_001879085.1 Nicotiana attenuata | reverse complement strand
CCTGTTCACCGGTGTAGGTTCATCAATATAACTCCATTTCCCTCCTCCCGGATCTCTTCATACATCTCTTCCTTCTCCGCCCGGAGGGCTGCCTTGTCAATCTGAATCTCAGGGATGAAGCTCTTTGAGGCCTTGGCATGAAAGTCGTCCTCCGCCAATTCTGATTCGAACCTGGAGTCATCATATGTGGGCTGTTGGGATGTGCCCGCCGATCTCTTTTGCTTCTTACGAGCCATATTACCTGCAAAGAATTTAGAAGAACATCAAATGCATCCTAAGTAGTGCAAGTCGGATGGGTACTTAGACTTCGCCACCCGATGGCATCAACCTTATCCTCCCATTTATTTCCGCCTTTCAAACTATCACAACTAGCAGGGTGTTGAAAGTTACAACCCCTACAATGGCTCTCACAACAGTACTAACTCACAATATTCGGCATACAACACCCCACACTGACCCCCTCAAGTGGTTTACGTCAATTACAGCACAATCATTCACCCAATACAACACCATCACAACCTATTACAACATCATCATTCACCCAATACAACACCATCACAACCTAATACAACACCATCATTCATCCTAGGTTAGGCACAAAACGCCTCAAAATAGTACAACAAGCCCCAAATTTTCGGCCAAGAGGGCCTTCCACCAAACTACATCACAAAAATTATTTCTAGGCTTCCAAATCATCTAAACAACCCCCACAATTGAAGCACAATGAAGACCTACCCATTTAAGCATCACACAAGTCCACAAGAAGGAATAACAAAGAAAGAAAACATAAAAGAAAGCAAAAATTAAAAAAAAATTAACACTATTCTTAACTAGGGTTTACTTAATCTACAACAAAACTAAATTACACTAATTGAGACGAAGAAATAGAAAAGGGAGAAGAGAAACTTACTTGATGGAAGAAGGGAAGGGGTGGGTAGTGTTGGGATGGAGCTTTGGAGAAGGTGATAATGGAGGTTTTGAGTGGGGGCGAGGGTGATTTGAGAGTGAAAAAAGAAGAGAGGAGAGAGAGCGTGGGTTTGGGGGGGGGGGGGTGTTTGGTGCAGATGGGAAATAAGGTTTGGGGTGGGGGAGGGTTTATGTTAAGTTAGGAAAAAAAGGGGGGGGGGGGGTAAGAAAGTAAAAATTTCATACCGTGGGCCCGT
>NW_017705192.1:0-1163 GCF_001879085.1 Nicotiana attenuata | reverse complement strand
TTTTCATGATTTGTAGGTGATATATGTATAAAGACGGCTAAGGAGCAGTTTTGGAGTCAAAAGTGATGAAAAAGAGGCCAACTGTGAAATTTCCTAAGTGACCCGTGCAAAAACAGGCCGAAGATTCAGAGAACTGGATCCACCGCGGTTCCACCGCGACCGCGGCAGAACCGCGGTGGGAAGCAGCTGCAGAAGTTGTGAGAATCCGCGAGGGTGTTTGGCCGCGGTTCTACCGCGACCGCGGCAGAACCGCGGCAGGCGCAGAAACTTCTGGGACCAAAGTGTCAATTACGGGATTTTTAGACCTAAACCCTATTTAAAACATTAGACTTCGCCCAAGAGAGGCATGTATTGATTTTTTAGGTTTCTTAGCAAGGAAAACAATTGTGAGAAAGTACTCTAAACATCTTTCTTCTTTTCTTTTGATTTTATGATGAATTCAAGCTTAGTTTATGTTCCCATAGTCATGAGTAGCTAAATTCCTTGTCTAAGGCGTTGATGGAACCTATTGGGTGATGAACTTCTTGTTTATGTGAATACAAATTGCTAGTTTAATCTTTATTTGTTCAACTTCGTGTTCGTTGTAGTTAATTGACAGGATCCTCAATTAGCTGTGCCTATTTAGTGTGCATAACTTGGAAAAGAGTGCATATTTAGGGTATTGTTGAACAACATCACTCCTAGATTATTAGAGGAATCTATAGTTGCGGGTTTAAAGGCGGGATTAGGAATAACGAAGCCTTAGGTGCAATCTAAATTGAATTGTGCTAAATTAAGTAAGCTAGTGTATCTCGGGAGAGTGCAATAGTAAATTACTGTGATTACTCGGGAGAGATTTACGGTAAGATTAGCGTTCATGATTGATAGATATGTGTGGGTAAATTTGTATGAGCATAAACAGAAGGGATTCCATCAATAGGGGAAATCATTGCCTTAGCTGTTTCTCATAATTGTTTACAACCTTTAATTTTTACTTAGTTACAGCCATTTAGTTATTTGCAAGCTAGTTATTAAAGAACACTCAATTGAGATTCGAATATTTGGGAAGTCTGGTTTTGAAGACTTAGTGGGTCTGAAGATAGCAGTTGATAGGTTAACTCTCTGTGGATTCGACCCTGGGCGTAATACTCGGGTTATATTTGCAACGTCCGCAGAATCCTTTT
>NW_017705191.1:0-1163 GCF_001879085.1 Nicotiana attenuata | reverse complement strand
GTGATTTCCGGAGATTCGGTTAGCTTCGGGGGAGGATTTGTGACTTAGGAGCGTGATCGAAGTTGGTTTTGGAGGTCCGGTGTAGAATTAGGCTTGAATTGGCGGAGTTAGTATTTTGGCAAATTCCGGTTGGTGAGATTTTGATCCGAGGGTCGGAATGGAATTCCGAGAGTTTCAGTAGCTCTGTTAGGTGATTTTGGATGAGTGTGCAAAATTTCAAGTCATTCGGAGATGTTTTGGGTCGAGTTTTGATCGAATGCGTATTGCGGAAGTTTTGAAGAAACTTAGGCTTGAATTCGATGTGATTTAATGGTTTTAGCGTTGTTAGACGTGTTTTGAGGATTGGAACAAGTTTGAATAATGTTTTAAGATGTGTTGGTAACTTTGGTTGAGATCCCGGGGACCTCGGGGTGATTTCGGGTGGCTAACGGAAGGAATTTGAAGTTGGAAAATTGCAGGTTTTTGGTTGCAGCAAGTGTTTCCGCATCTGCGGAAAGGAGATCGCAGATGCGGTCTCGCAGAACCGAGCTAGTCCTCGCAGGAGCGGAAATAGGAGCCCAGGTCAGGTTCCGCAGAAGCGGGACATTGGGTCGCTTAAGCGGTCCCGCAAATACGAAGTTGGATCCAGAAGCGGAAAGTCGCCTTAAGTGAAAGGTCCGCAGGAGCGGACATTGACCGCATAAGCGGAAGGCGCAAAAGCGGGAATTAATCCGCAGAAGCGGAAATAACTGGCAGGTTAAGTGAGAACATCTTCTTCGCGAATTTTTAAAAGAGTGACATTTTGGACTCCGAACCTTGAGAGCTTTGAGGCGATTTTGAAGAGGGATTCGAGGGCTATTATCAGGTATGAACTCTTGGACTTAGAGCTTGATTTTATGGTGTATAAACATGAATTTGGACTGAATAATCAAGGAATCAAAGGTCAAAAATGGTGGTTTAGGGCTTGAATTTAAGAGAGTTTAAAATAGGGATTTGAGGGGTCAAATGGACCCCGATTTTGATGATTTTGATATGTAAAGACTCGTGGCGAGACGAGGAATCCGGAGATGTGAATTTCGTAATTTTTCGAGAAGTGGGCCCGGGGCTCGGGTTTTGCCAAACTTCGTGATTTTTGATATTTTTCGAGTCTTTTCGATTGGGTTATGACCCATTAGCCTATTGTG
>NW_017705190.1:0-1163 GCF_001879085.1 Nicotiana attenuata | reverse complement strand
GGATTCTTCTTTGATTGAAGGAACGGGACAGAAGAGAACCAGAACCATATCCTTCACACATTCAGTCTGATCTTATCTGCGCTATTGCCCGATCATAGCTGTACTGTATTAGATTAGTTATCCGTCTCCCCTGCCCTGTTAGAACAGTCTGGTCTGTAACAACACAACCTGAAAGGAAGCCATTCCTAATAGGAAGTTTCTAGCCGTCTTTCTTGAGGAGCGAGAAAAGAGAGGAAATGGACTATCTGGTTTGGCCACTACATTTTATGAAAAAGGTAGAGATGAATCCCCAAGAGCAGAAAGATCAGAAGGAAGTAGGCTCTTAGATAGGGCATTCCCGCTTAGCCCCTGGCTTACCTAAACCGCTGTTAGCATGTTAGCACGAGAGTGGATCGGGGAATCGAAAATGCTTCTTTGATTGTTGAGTAAGGAAGCGTAGCAGGGGAAGGGGATAGCACCGGTCTTGACTCTAATACTATTCTTCTTTGAGTAGATGTCGGCATAACCACTGCTATTTCATCTGCAGCTCTTACCGTTGAAGGAATAAGTATTGCTTTGGCTTGATTGCTTTCACCAGGTCTAGCTAGGCTGGGAGTCGATTAGCCCGAGTTGTGTTAAGATAAGTGGCACTTGAATTGGAAGTAGCCATCGGCCAGGTCTTGGATGGATCTCAAGCGGGCTTGAACTGCTTTATTCGGTCTTCAGCTGGCCTACGAGGCTGCTGAAAGAGAAGAAAAGGAAGTGGTAACTAAAAAGGGACTGCTACCAATTAGGCTAGAAAGAAGACAGTAAGCGCCGGGTAAAGTGACTTACTTGAATGGTGAGCTATCCTATAAGACTAAGAAGCGGGGAGAGAGAAGGATAACCTCTTTGAAAAGGACAGAGCCGCTTGGCCGCTACTTACACATCTGGAGTTCCGGATTGAACTAGGGAACGGAATTCAAGGGCAACGAAGGCCCTTAGATAGGACTTCATCTATGAATAGAAGAGATTTTCTTTCTAGTAGAGCTCATTACGACCATCATAACCTAACTCCAGGACTGCTACGGGCACTGATCCTTCTATTCAAAGTTTCCTTTCTCCTCTTGAATGTAGTTTGTCCTACAGCTCGCTAAAGTGAAGGTTATTCAGCAGTGTAAGCAAGTCACTCTTAACCCTATAGT
>NW_017705189.1:0-1164 GCF_001879085.1 Nicotiana attenuata | reverse complement strand
AGGTTTGGGGAAAGGTAAAGGGAAAACGGGTTAAAAGGGTTTAAACCCGGTTTTAAGTTTTAACCCCGTTTTTGGTTTAAACCGTTTTTAACGGTTAACGGGTTTAAAGAACGTTAACTATTAACCAGTAGAGGACCCGAAAGAACCCAACGGAATTACCTTACTCCGGTTAAAACCTTTCCCGGTAAAAAAACTACCGTTACCCGTTTAAACCTTACCGTTCGGTTACGGTTCGTACCCGTCGTTAACCGGTAAAACGGGTTTACGTTACCTTTACGTTTTTACACGTACGTTACATACGAAATTACGACTAGTTAGTCGAACTACCGTTAACCCTTAAGATACGTCTTTCAGTTAGCGTTGAGTTTCGTCGGGGTCGTTGACGTAATATGCAGTCGAAGTTAGTGAATTCGACATGGAATACAAGCGTAAGACTTCATACAGCCGTAGGTTTGCCGTATTCGTGGTCGATTTCAGTCCAGGATTAATGCAGTTTGGCTGACTAAAGAGCAGTGCGTGGTAGTTGGAACGGTAGTCGGGAGTTTGGACCTTGTTTATGGATGGACGCCTACCAACGTAAAAAGTCCGGTCTCAAAGTGGTCTAACCACTACGTTCGGGAAATCCTAACACATGCCATTAGAACGGTACCATTAAATAACAATAAAGTCGAGTACGCGCCTTTGGTTGCAGGACTCGAATTAGCTTGGGGTCTGGGTTCAGAGGTAATCGAGATAAAATGCAATTCCCAGCTGGTTGTAAACCAAGTGTATGGAATTTTGACACAAAGGAATAGTGCATGCAACACTACTTGAACAAGGTTCAAGCATTACTTACACGATTCAGAGAATGGTCAATCGTCCACATCTTGAGGGAGGAAAACGTGGAGGCAGGCGCATTGGCTAATTTGTGCTCATCCATAGAGATGAAAGAATCCAATTGCTGCATTCGGTGCTGGATGTGGACAACTATTGTGAAGTTAATTCAACCAACCTAATATGGGATTGGAGGAACAAGTTCATTGAATTTCACAGACATCGTCAATTACCAGAGGACCCAAAAACTTCTCGGGCACTGCGGACCAAAGCAGCCAGTTACTGTCTTGTTGATGGATAGTTGTCTAGGAGGTCGTTCCAAGGACCATTGGCTCGGTTTATAGGGGCCTC
>NW_017705187.1:0-1164 GCF_001879085.1 Nicotiana attenuata | reverse complement strand
CCAAATTATCAATAACAAACAAGAATTATTCATCAAAATCAACAGAAAAATCAGAGTAAAACAGAACAAACTTAATCCAAACTAAAAGACTAGCATGCCAACAGAACCTAATTAGATACTTGGACCTAAAATTGAAATAGTTATAGACCCAAACTAATTGACTTGAAACAAACATATGTAGACTGAAATAAACAAGATTTTAACTCGAAACTTAGAAAAGGAAAGAAAAAGAAGATGAAGAGACAAGCAGATTAATTAAAAAATGAGTAAACGAGAAAACCTTACCTAATTAACACGACCTGAGACGGACTCCAACCACACTCAAAACAGAAAAACCTCAAAACTCCGCTCAAGCTTTGGCATCCGGCCCCTAGATTTGAATGTCGACCAATCTTGGAGACCTTTGAGAGAGTTTGATGCTGATGTTGGATGGGGAAGACAAGGTGATCACAGGGTGTGATTTTGGGATGATTTGATGGTGGCGCCGCCACCGGGAAAAAATTGGGCGGCGCTAGGGTTCTTGGCTTCAAGCCTAGATTCGAAGGATTCTAGGCACGTTTGAAGGACACTGAGCTTGGATTGGGGATGTAGGGAGTGAGGAGATACTAGGGTACTCATTTTGAGGGGTTTGGACATTGGCGCCGCCGTGCACGGCGGTGGCGGCGCTAGGGTTTGAATCATTCGAGGTGTTTGGGTGATATTTGAAAGAAATCAATGGCGGATATAGAACAGGGAGGTGAAGGAGAGGAGTTTGAGTTGTGAGAGGATTACCGAGAGGAGGGGCGCCCTCCGGCGAGGTGGAGCGAGTTTGCTGATGCTTTCATTGATCATTTCCTGCCCGCTGAGACAAGGGCAGCCTGGGCAGCAGAGTTTGAAAATCTGAGGCAAGGTAACAGAAGTGTGTGGGAGTACCACATGGAGTTTGCTCGCTTGTCCAAGTATGTTATTCATATGTTGCCCACCATGGAGGCTAGAGTGCGTCGGTTTGTTCAGGGTCTCAATCATTTGACTATTAATGAGGTTTCTACATCAGCATTGTATTCTGACATGAACTGCGGGAAGATGGTAGCATTTGTTCAGGCCACAGAGAACCGTATATTGAAGAACAGAATGGAGAGAGAGGGTAACAGCAAGGCCCGGTCTACGGGCAACATGGGAGAGTCA
>NW_017705186.1:0-1164 GCF_001879085.1 Nicotiana attenuata | reverse complement strand
ATTCATGCTACTTCTTACACTGTTTACCAGACGCCCTGGTGTTAATTGTTAGTAGAGTGCTGTGCCCGAGGGGCTGACTTATGTGCGGACTTGCATTATCTGAATACGCATTCATTTGCTTGACTGTTGTAAAAGGATATTTTCAAAAGAGGTTTTTAAACTGAGCCAGATATTTTCTAAAGGATTCTTCACGGTCTTACTGTTTTCTAAAAAGGGTTGTACTGTCCTATGTAGCATGATGGAGTGCTCTTACGTGATTTCTTGCCTCTCAGTTATTATTTACTCTTATTACCACTGAGTTGGAAGTACTCACTTTACTCCCTGCACCTCGCATGCAGTTGCAGGTATCGTTCACCCGGTAGCGGGTTATTAGCGGATTGAAGGTATTGTTATTGTAGCTGAGCAAGGTGACCGCCAGCGTTTGCGGCACCGGATGCTGTCTTTTGTTTTTCCAGAAATTCATTTTTGTATGATATTGGTCCTGTAGTTAAATCAGGTTCCTTTAGATGCTCGTGACTTGTGACACCCCGGTCGGGTAGTAACTAACAGTTTCTAATGCCATTAAGTTGTATCTTCTATTCATTTATGTTTAATAATTGTTAGTGAAAGGATTTGGGTTAGTTGGCTGGCCTTGTCTTCACGAGAGGCGTCATCACGACCGGGTATGGGAATTGGGTCGTGTCAAGTTGGTATCAGAGCCTAGGTTACTAGGTCTCACGAGTCATGAGCAGGTTTAGTAGAGTCTCGCGGATCGGTACGGAGACGTCTGTATTTATCCTCGAGAGGCTGTAGAACCTTTAGGAAAACTTCCCATTCTTGGAATTCTTATCATGCGTACTTGATTCAGCTTGAGATATAACTCTTGAAATTCCTTCCACACGTCTGTATGCGCACGTGAGCGCTCAGTATTATATGTGCCTTCTAGGTTCTACTCCGGTGTCTTGGGGAACCAAGAAGCAAAACTCAGTGGCCTTATCTGCATCTGAGACTGAATATGTGGCAGCAGCGTCCTGCTGTGCCTTATTGCTATGAATATAACAACAGCTAAGGGACTGTGGTATATTTATTGATTGTGTTCCCATTTTCTGTGATAACACCAGTGCCATAAACATTGGTAAAAATCCATGTCAGCACAAAAGAACCAAGCACATTGATATTAGACAT